>NC_142931.1:52290376-52355376 GCF_046866305.1 Octopus bimaculoides | reverse complement strand
TATTATAGTGCGTGTGTTTATTTGTCAAGAAAAAGAATGACTATCTTGAAATATAAGAATGGTTCAAGGAACACTTCTGATATCAATTAGAATGTTGTTTTAACCACTCCACTTATAGGAGATAGGTTTATGGTATCATTAATATTCTAAGGAAATTTTCCCTCTGCAACTTGCAACAAATTGTTGGCAAAATGAAAAGATTGACTTGATCCTTGTTTGTAAACAGTTTGAAGATTTTAATTCTGGTCCAAATCAATGATGAGTCAAGGTAAGCAGGGATTTCATTTGCATTTGTTCCTTTTGGAATCACTATTTAGTGTCTGATGGAAGTTAGCTGAGGCTTCTACTCCGCCTTACTGTTATGCAAATCCTGTAATGTCTTTCTCCAGAGCATCTAAATTTTCTCTTGTAAGCAAGTGTGTATCTGTCTCAGGTAATCTTTGGCATCTCTTCAGAACTTGTTTTTCAATTCTTGAATTTTTTAGAATGTTGCCAATTCACTAAACATTCAGATGTTTAAAAATCACCCAGCATACATACATTGCAATAAGAAAGTTGCACATGATAAAATGAACTAAGAAAAACGACTTTTTTTTTTTCCTGTGGGAGAAAGAATGTTAAAAAATGATGCACTTGGTGAGATGTTATTCATTCCCCAAATGCATCATTACTATTAGACAGTACCAAGGTGGCAGGCTAGCAGAATCGTTAACATGCTGGGCAAAATGCTTAGCAGCATTTCATCCGTTTGCATGTTCTGAGTTCAAATTCCGCCAAGGGAGACTTAGCCTTTCTCAGTTACGTTCGAGCTGCGAATTATATATATTCATTGAAGACATAATTAAACTTGTAAGTACGTATGTCACACAACGAGTGACACGTGATTACAGTAATAACCACCAGGTGGTTGTTACAGGTTCTTTGTCTTTGACATTAAAACCAGTAATATGTCAACATTATATGATTATTGATTCAGTTTAGTTAGATCAAGTGTTTGTGTGCGCGCGCGCGTGTTTGGTTGGGGTTTCGTAATTTTGAAGTTTTTCGTAATTTATATTTTTCAGCTCATTCTGAATTTCATGTTGCTGATTATTTAAGCAACTGAAGAAGAGAAGTAGCGTGACAATATCTAAAAAAGCAACCCCCCCCCCAAGCAACAAACTTATAAACAAATCGAAATACGATTAGTTTTCGAAATTTGATTGACTGCAACCCCCACCCCGACAAAAATAAAATAATAAAACAACAAAATAGCAAACGTTACAAATGCGTTACGTGTTCATCTATCCTTCCGTTAGACATAGCACTTGTGATATCTTGCCTTCAGTATTAAATGTGTAAAATACATGAAAACAAAGTAGGTGGCTTTCGTTTATATAGTTTAGCGTTCTTGAAAAACTTGATAAGCAGCTTAAGTGTATGACAAAACGATTTTGCGGGAAATAAACTATTTAAACTAACTGATATTCGGAAATTTCTTAATAAATATCGATGAAAGTGTCAGCTTATAATTCATCAAAGCACTTTTGAGAAACACTGATTAACAAAGTAGAGATTTACACGAGATAGGAGTTACAAACTATTTATGAATGTTGTATAAATGATTAACGAGAGACAACAGATGTTACATGGTTATTCAATTGACGAGTAGGAATTGATAGTTTTTGTGTTGAAGTGAAATATTGTGCTATATTGATGGCTTTTATTAAGTTTATAGCAAACTTTAAGGGTATCTCAGCGAATTTATCTTACAAGGAATAATTTTTGTAAAGGATTACGTACGTGCTCGAACATGAATAATTTGCTAAATCTGATAAACCTAAAGCCAACAGATATTTGGCAGAAGTGAAAATTGTTGGAGAATTTGATTTGTGTAAATGCGTTCATGCCCGAACACTTTAAAACTCAAGTATTATGATAGAGAAGATCAATATGTGAAAAGTTGTATTATTCCAAAATTTAAAATCAATCTCTGGGGTTTTCTTTTTAAATTTTGATCTTCTACTAGAGTAATGACTCTACAAAATAACCATAGTATAACCAGAAACTAATAATATTTAGTGATACGCGTTTTAGAAAGTTTTTAGTGTAAGGTAAGGTACTAATAGTATTGAATATTCATTTGCGAATGAGTTCAATTCGTGGCTTGCATTTTTAAGATTCTTATCAACATAGATTCCTAGAAATTTAAAATAAATCAACATTTTCTATTCTGTCACTATCCAATTCCAATTATGGGACTGAGTCCAGAGAAATATGTTTTTGATGATGACAAAAAAGCCCGCACTTATATCTTTTTGAGACGTTGAGCGTAGAAAAGGAAATCAAAGGTGTGTCAGCCGCTTATGGATAAAATCAATAATCTTAAGGCGAATTGTAGTATCACTGTAAGTACACTGTAGTATCACTGCAAGTGATTAATTTTCACAGTGGCAAAACCTACATGCGTCAGACCAGTAATATAGCTAAAGAGTGATTTATTTCTCATAGCTGAAACAGAGTGATTAGGAAAAAGGGTTAGTTATTTAACTTTAGCATTGGCCTTTTAATTTCTGATCGCTTCTCTCTAAAACGTTTGAGGCTTGAAAACAAACGAAGGAGTCTTCAAGTGGTCGTACGACATACTATAAATTACCACCAAACCTTGCCTCTTAATTAAGGAAAAGACACATTAAATAATGTAGTCTTAGTAGCCTTTAAAAGACGGAATGGTCATATTTGGAATGCCTTTGATTATAGATCTACTTGTTTGGGTTTCAACTAGGGCTAATGTTCCAGATTAACTTCTAGTCTTTTCCTTCAGTGTCAGGGATCTTAAATCTTGTTCGAGATCGTCATTGTGTTTCATTATTCTGGAGTTAATACCAGTAATATAATAAATACACTAACATACTGCAATCGATTATAAACAACATTTTTTTCCGGGAATTAATAATATTTTTTTCACTGTGGAAGGGCGGTTGATGGCATAATCTATAGAATTACAGAAAGCCTTGCAGTATTTAATTCTGTCCCTTAGCGGCTGATTTTACTTTTTTTTCTCACAAGATCGATAGAATAAGTACCAGCGAAGTGTTGGTGAGGTCGATATAATTGATTATTCCCCACATATAAAATTTGTATCTTTGTGCCCTATCTTAGAAATAAATCATTTTCTACTGTAAAATAAACGTTAAAGCGAGTCGGCTTTGATTCCTGGTTGAATTTAATTCCCCGTACTTGCGTTACTAATATGCTGCTTCTAGAGCAACTGAGAAATCAAACAGACAGACATAGATAGATAGATAGATAGATAGATAGACAGAGATATATAGATAGAGAGAGAAAGGAGAAAGAGAGGAGAAAATTCATAATTTTCTGTTGTATAGATTAATTCCTTGTTTCATTCTTACTATTCTTTTATTTTTTTATCTTTTACTGGTTTCTGTCATTGGACTGGGGCACCGCCTTCAAGAATGAAATTAGTTTCTCTAAAGTGATTTGAAATATTCCGAAACACGAAAGCTTTATCGAAAGAACAGCCAATCTGATGAAGATTCTCTCCAGCTTGAAGGCCATTGACCGTATCAAAAGACTGACTATGAGATAAGTCAAGAGAACAGCCGTTGTCATTTTGCTTTAGATATTGCTCTGTTTCCAGGAAATCTAATGTAGAGCAGATACGGGCAACCCTTTTTCGAGAAGCGAGCCGCATGAGACATGACTCATCATCAGGCGGGCCGCACTATTAAAATGTTCAAGATAATTTTTCGTTTATCCATACCGTTCAGAAAGTCCCGCGGAACGTAGTTTGCCTTTGACTGATAGAAAATAAATGTAGTGGAACTGACATTCGACATTGGAAGATGCGTAAAAGATATCAGGAGTCTGCCATCAATCTACAGTGCTTAAGAGCAGAATAATAATGGTTACTATTGCTTAATTAGTCGCTGGTTTAACTACATACTTAATTGCTATTGATAGAATCATAAGAAGGCGGACTATCTCTTTCAATCTGTCTGTTTCTATATATGTATATGTGTGTGTGTGTGTGTATGTATGTATGTATGTGTGTGCGTGCGTGTATATATAATATATGTATGTATGTATGAATAAGCACACACACACACACACACACACACACACACACACGCACATTGTGTATGTGTGGATGTATTTTGGAAACAATTAAAACATCTTATTCTTGTAACAGCCGGTGTGTTCAAATCACACATGCACACAAACCCACAAACACGCCTGTGTGTGTATGTGTGTGTGTATGTGCGTGTGTGTGCGTGCGTGTGTGTGTGTGTGTGTGTGTGTGTGTGTGTGTGTATACGCAGAAATCGAAATGTCCACATTTGTACAAATTGTTTTATTTATTCATTTGATGTAAATCACATGCAAATACATACACGCACGTACCCGTACACACACACACACACACACACACACACACACACACACACACACACACACACACACACACACACACACACACACACACACACACACACACACACACGTGTGTATGCCTGTATGTGAGTTGTAGCAGGGTCTCAGAAAGAAGAGAAAGCGGTGACGCTCAGGTAATCTGCCACCGTTTCAAGACACGTTGTAAGAGAACGTCACAAAACCATTTCAAAATCACTTTGTAACCTCGCACTCTATAAAAAAAAAAAAAGTTCAGCTCTGGAGTGTTTTGAACTCTTTTATTAATTGAAGATACGTCTGAATTAAAAAAAAAGAAAAAGGAAGAGAAGAGAGAGTAGCTCGTTTTGTTGCCTCCAAATATGAGACCGCGGACATGCCGTCGTTACTGCGCATATGGGATCATCATATTTATTGGCTACCTAATAATGCAAGGATTTATCAAGACGAACAAGGTAAGTATTTTTTGTTTTTCAAACTTTCTCGCCCATACATTTTTCTTTGTGTCAAAGGATTACCTCATCCCTGTTGTTGTTATTATTATTATTATTTGCGGTATTTCGCCCGTCTTTACGTTCTGAGTTCAAATTCCGCCGAGGTCGACTTTACCTTTTATCCTTTCGGAGTCGATAAAATAAGTACCAGTTGCATACTGGGGGCAATCTAATCGATTGCCCCTCTCAAATTACAAGCCTTGTGTCTATAGTAGAAAGGATTATTATTATTATTATTATTATTATTATTATTATATGGCGGCGAGCTGACAGAATCGTTGCTCACCGGGTAGAACGCTTAGCGTCATTTCGTCCGACTGCACGTTCTGAGTTCAAATTCCGCCGAGATCGACTTTGTTTTTCATCCCTTTGGGTCGATAAATTAAGTATCAGTGAAAAACTGGGGTCGATGTAAAGTCCTCTCCCCTAAATTTCCTAGTCCCCTCCTGCAAAATTTCAGGCCTTGTGCTTTTAGTAGAAAGGATTATTATTATTATTATTATTATTATTATCATTTTGATTTGTCTCAGGTTCAGTCTTATTCCTGGTAGGGATTATGTTGATAGCGTGTTACTACCTGTAACTTTAGGTATCCACAAGTTTTCAGCAGTCTTTCAAGTGCTTAGGACCCTTCTGATAATCCTTGCTGTCCTTAAGAGACAAACCTTCTGTCACAGCTCAACCGAGCATTCTATTTCAATCTATTTATAACAACAACAACAATAATTTCTTTTTATCACAGGTTTTGTTGGAACTTCTTGAGTCTTGCATAAAGGCAGCGAACTAGCAGAATCGTTAGTACGCCGGACAAAATGCTTAGCGGCAACTCGTTCGTCTTTACGTTCTGAGTTCAAATTCCGCCGAGGCAAAAATGAGAAGCATTTCAGTACTGGGGTCGATATAATAGATTAGCTCCACCACCCTAAAAAAAAAAAAAAAATTCAGGCCGTGTACTTATAGCAGAAAGGATAATTATTACAAAGGCAGCGCGCTAGTAGAATTGTTAGAGTGTCGGAAAAATTCTTAGGGGCTTTTCCTCCGGTTCTTTACGTACTAAATTGAAACCCTACCGATGCCAACTTTGTTTTTCTTGCCTTTCATCCCCAACCAATCGATATCTGTCAAGTACTGGAGTCGATGATATCGACAAATTCTCTTCCCCTAATATTGCTAGCTTTGTACCAAAAATTTTTAAACAAAGACTGCGAACTGGTAGAATCGTTAGCGCGTCGGGCAAAATGCTGAGCAGCATTTCCTCTGGTTCTTTATTTTTCGAGTTCCAATTTTGCCGTGGTCAACCATGCCTTTCATCCTTTCAGAGTTGATAAAAATTGTACCAATGATATCGACAGGATCCCACCCACAAAAAATGAAAAAATCCAGGCCTTATAATTACCGTGTTTTCAATGGCCTCTGTCAATTTCTCGGAACTGGCTGGTCTGGTACCTCTTCCACTCAACCACCACAGCCCACTCATCATTCCATCTCTCGTCACTTATGTACCTACTCAATCCGACTTCGCGCTAACCATCTCTTCCCTAGAACATCGGTTCTCTGAAATCTTCGACCTACGGAACGTTAATGTCATCAAGCTCAACGCTCTTCGAGAGGGCCTGCGAAGGTCATGAATGATGTATCTTTCTCTAGACTCAGCAAGAGAGTCTAGTCTTTTTGCACATATAGTTATTTATCATACCAAATGTTCCAATTATCATTAGTGCTGTTATCGATACTTTCATGCTTCACATCTTACTTATTTCAGTTTCACTTCGACAATTTCTTTACCACTATAGTAAACGTTTTGGCCAAAAAGAATCGAAATGTCTATCAGAGTAGAGATATTTTCCTTTTAGTTCCGGTTTCTGGTTGGAAGAGAGCAGGCAGAATCTTTAGAGTGTCAGAAAAAATGCTGTGCAGTTTGAGGTCAAATCCCACCGAGGTCAACTTTGCCTTTTATCCTTTCAGGGTCGATAAGATAAAGTAATAGTCATATTTTGGAGTCAAAACCATTATTATTTAGAACTCGAAAGAGGCATCACACATTTTCTTTCTGACAATTAAAAGATTTGTGTTCCTTTTAGAAAACCTTTATACTAATTAATATTCAAGGTTAGAAGCTCTGTAAATTACATTTTAAAGACCCTATTATTGCTGTTTTATAGAACGAGTTTAAGCATACCTTTATAGATAAGTCTATATAGATCTGTACAGAAGTGATTGTACATAAGCTAGTTGTTTTGCTTACTGTATACAATATTATAAACTTTTGGCATTACTCCGTCAATTAATAAGACACTTGTAAAAAAAATGACGCCAGGCTTATATATTAACTTGCGATTCACCTGTGTAATATAGCTCCATAGGACCTTTGCAATGTAATTTTCTAAGAGAAATAAAGATTCATGGTTAACACAACATTTTTTTAAAAGAATTTGAAACTGACAGGTCAGTGAAAATGTAGAGTAACTTAACTAAATTACTGTTTCTTCAATGATATTTGAGGAGAGTTAATGTCTTAATATGTCTTGTTTCAGAAAATACATCATTCGAAAGAATTTTGTTATCTATAAAATAGAAATTATAGTTATTCCTCTCAATGGGTATAGAACCAATGTCTGTTCCCGTGTGATAAAAATTCTTTCTTTTGCTGTCCATTTAAACTGAATTTTATCATAAAAGTAGAGTTTTGTGTGGGACATTTTGCTTCATGGTAGTAACGGCCATTTAACATAGAAGATTTACGTTTTTTGTTGCTTTTTGTTCTTCCCCAAATCTGTCCCGATTGTGTAGATGGGTAGACCAATGATCAGTGACGTTCTAGGATGATCATCCCATTTTTTTATATACGAAGAACTACGTTGTCCAATGTGTTTTTTACTTTTTATTTAAAGGCAGTAAGATATATCTAAGGAAATTTGACTGCTATTTTTACTGGATCGAGTGACCCACATAGCGGCTCCTATGCTGGTTGTTCATCATGATCATCTTATGTATTCTTAATGTGCTTATTTTTGTTACTTAGTTTCAGTTACAGAAATCTAATCCACTTTCTTGATAGTTTTTTTACTGCCACAGTACTGGCTCAATCAATCTACTTACTATCATGTAACGATCATACTTAACAAATGACCGTATCAAGTTTAGTTTTATGTTAGCTGGAAATATAGTGAGTAACAATGCTGATTGCCTTTATGAAGCTAAGAGAAAGCACTTGCCGTTGTGAGTCAGATTAATCTTGGATTTTGGGTGTTCCTTAGTTGGCTCTATGTGGTTCTATCCCAGCAAGGAGTCAGCCACAGAGATCCTTCACATCCTTTGTATACCTTTGTATTCTATACCTACCTTTTGACAATCGATTTTACATAACGCCCCACCATTTATAAAGATAATTGGCCAAGTCAGTTGAGAAACACGCACACACACACACACACACACACACACACACACACACACACACACACACACACACACACACACACACACACACACACGCACGCACAGAGGACATATAGGTTCCCTCGTTGGATCACTTTTAAAAAAAAAATAAGATAGTCACGGAGAAGTGGGGCCCATTTATGCGAGCGATATCCATCTGAAACATCTAGAAGTCAATATTTTCAAGAAAAATGTAGACGGAAAGGAACAGCATGAATTCTGATACGACTACCCAAGGAGCAGAGGTTGATGTTTAGCTCCAGGCTAGTCCTCATCCAGCAGATCTGGTTGAGGGAGTCTATGTGTCGTTTGTATGTGTGTGTGTGTGTGTGTGTTTCTCAACTGACTTTGGCCAATCATCTTTATAAATGGTGGGGCGTTATGTAAAATCGATTGTCAAAAAGTAGGTACAGAATACAAAGGTATACAAAGGATGTGAAGGATCTCTGTGGCTGACTCCTTGCTGGGATAGAGCCACATAGAGCCAACTAAGGAACACCCAAAATCCAAGATTAATCTGATTCACAACGGCAAGTGCCCTCTCTTAGCTTCATAAAGGCAATCAGTATTGTTGCTCACTGTATTTCTAACTCACATACCCCCCCCCCCCCCCCCGAAACTTGATACGGTCATTTGTTAAGTATGATCGTTACGTGATAGTAGATTGATTGAGCTATCAACTGTGACAGTAGATCTGGTTGAGGGTTGACTGGATTGACTGGATTGACTAGCCGCAATCTTGTTTTGTGTCTCAGTGTGGGTTAAGGAAAATTTAGCTCGTAATACTAACAAGTCGAGCGAACCACAGAATCTCCTGTCTGGCTCATTAGAAAGTGGTGTGAAACCAAATGGCATGTTAAACTTATCATTTTTGTCTAGTTCCATAATTCCATAATTTATTTTTGCCGTTTGTGGTTTATTGTTCATATTTTGATAAATTAAAATTTCTTGGTTTCCGACTCTATGTGTTCTAGCAGCTGCTTCGTAATTGTTTTCTCTCAGCAGGCGCCCCTGAGTATTCCATCGTCTCTGAACCATTTATTATATCATAGTTTAATTACAGTTTCTCATAATAATACTGGTACTTAATACCACCAATCTCGATAATCGGAAAGTAAAAAAACGACTCCAGCAAAATGTGAAATTCGAATCTGAAGCATCGTTGAAACTAGAATAAAAAATTAAGGTATTTTATAACAAAAAGGTGAGAGTACGGCGAGTGTAAGCAATCAAGGGCTCATTGGTTCAGATCCTACTACCATCAGTATGTTGTGATTGTGGCCAGGGGTTTATATCTGTGAGTAGAAATTGTTGAGAGGTTGTGATTTAACCTTAGATATGATGCTCTGATCGAACATCCGTGATTATCCCATCTTTTTCGAATTTCCATGTCCACATGCCCAATGTGGCCCTTACTCAAGACGGTAGGTTGTGATTTAAGGAAAATTTGGCTGTCATTTCATGCAGGTCGAGGGTTTGCAAGTACAGGCAGTGGCTGCTCAGTAAAACTACCGAATGTTCTGCTAGCTGGTTAAATTCGAAATCTTCTCGTTAACTTGGAAAAATAAATGTGAATCACTCCAGTTCATTCCTCTTTTGAATCCCTTCCGGCCATGACCATCTCGTCTTTTAATCAACTATCGAGCATTTTGGTTACTTTTATTCGCTGCAACTTCCCAATTTTTGAGATGGTAAGATATAGTTTGAAGAAGATTTAGCTGATGTTTCTAACGGACCATGTGACTGTGTAGGTACTCAGAGACTCTCTCGTTGTATCGTGAAGACTAGGTTTTCGGTAGTAGGTTCTTAACAATCCGACCGGGTTCCACGACGATGACGACATCTAGCAACTGCCACAGTTGCTACCACCACAACCACAACCACGACCACAACCACTACCACAACCACAACCACTACCACAAACACCACTACCACTGTCGCTGCCACCGCTGTGAGTGGTGAGATACATTTCTACAAGGACCCCCACATTAAACCTGTTCACTTTTCGACTGTTATACAAGGTTTCAAATCTTCATTATCATAATAGCTTTCTTAACAACAGCTACTACTACTACTACTACTGCTGCTGTTGCTGCTGCTGCTGCTGCTGATATTGCTGCCGCTGCTGCTTCTGACAAAGTAAATATCTCTTGTTTGTATATGAGTGCATAGACGTCTACGCATGTTTAGCGTTGATACGTGTCTGAGGGTGTATAATCTTGTGAGTATATACTTGTGTATATGCGTGCGTCGTTGCATGTGGACGCGCTTGTAGCTTTGTGTGTGCATAGCCACGAGTGTGTATATGTCAATATGCATATGTATGTATATTGCATGAAGATGTCTGTGATTATGGCAAACCCATAGTAACAGCTGTTGGCCACTAGATGTCACTGCTGTTATTGGGTACCAAAATCACTACCATTCACTGATGAGCTGGCATTCAGTTATGGAAACAGCTTTCACTGTGTGCATGTAGTGTGTGTATGTGCGCGCGCGTGTGTGTGCGTGCGTACGCGTGTATGTGTTGTGTGTGTATTGTATGTGTATGTGTGTGTGTGTGTGTGTGTGTTGTGTGTGTGTATTGTATGTGTGTGTTGGTAGATCTGGTGTCTTTTGTTATCTTTTGTTCTTTTACTGGTTTCAGTAACAGACGTGCGACTATGCTGGGGCAATGCCTTCAAAGTAATTAACTGACCATGTCGATTTCAGTAAATCTTTTATCTTCACTAGTTACAGAACGGTAATCAACTGCTGCTCCACTGATCAACAAAGAAGGATTCACATTAATCAATGATAATGAAGGTATTTTGAAGATGAACAGAATATTTTGCGGATGTTTTTTTTGCTGTCCACCCTCAATAGATGAGAATGTTATAGAAGGCTTACCATAGCACCATGTTATTGAAGAAATGGATAATAATTGTAACCTAGAGGCAGTCAAAATTACCATTAAACAGATCAATTCAGAACCCCTCCCCAAGAACTATGGTATGCCAGATGAGGTTATTAAGTGTGATAGTAGCGTAAGTGGGGTGGGGGACGGGAAAGGGGGAACGAGCCCCAGGTGCCAATTGAAGTGGGGCGCAGAATTAACCATAATAGGATAAGCTTGAACGCCATTTATAAAATTGCAATTGTAAAGATGGATCTTCAGCTTATCGTTTTATGCTGTTATTGAAGGTAAGCGCATTATGATGGCTGTCTACTTTCATGTCTGGACATTTTTACGAAGGGCGTCAAAAAATGCTTGAGGCTCAACTGAATGAAACCCGCATATTTTCGCCTTGCCTACTACACATACTGCACAACTAATGGTATAAAATTAAGTGTGGTGGTAAACTTTCTATGTTAAATTTACTTAACTGTCGTTTATTCACTTTACTGTTAATCATTCTTAATGGTTCTAAAAATAGTTCATTCTTATCTCTACTCTGCGATAACGAGACCAGAACCCCCCCCCCCCACTGGAATTCTTTGTTCGATATGGAGATAACAACGTTTTTCCGAATTTGTACATTGGCCTTCAGATACTGCTCACAATAGCTGTATAAAATGCAAGCTGCGAACGATCGTTCAGCAAGTTGAAGTTAATCCTATTTTATTTGCGGAAATCAATGTCGCAGGACCGCATGTATGACCTCGATTTTCTGAGCATTGAAAGTGAAGAGACAAACGAAACTGATTTTGAACATACAATCGATCAATTCGCCTCATCAAAAGCAAGAAAGATGAGACTTTAAACAATTGTATGTTCTTTTTATTACACCTCATTTTATACATTATGTTTTTAATGTTTCAATGGGCGGGCGGGGCAGGGGGAGGCTGGCGCATTAAACGGTTAAAATAAGGAGGTTTCGTGAAAGTAAACATTCAAAAAATATATTTTGAATTACTGGTTGTACCGAACCGACAGGTAAATGAACACTGGTAAAGTATTTATTCCTAAAATATTGCTTTAAAACATTAATTACTTGTAACAAATAAGTACTATATGATATCGTGGATTTTGTAATTAGGATGGGGCGCATTTTTGCGGCTTACCCCAGGCGCGGTTTACCCAAGCTACGCCATTGGTAGTGATTGATCTTTTGACCAACTAAATGTTAATGGATCATCATTTCTGAAGTATTGGAGAGAGGCAATACTGAGTTCACAATACAAGGGAAAAGGTGTCAAGTCAAACTGTAGTGACTTACATAGTATTTCATTATTTGTATTTTTGCTAAAATATATTCACTAGATTTTTATTGAATCCGTGACAGACTCGAAACCAAATCGCTGCAATAACCGAGTAAACGTCATGGTTTAGTCATAATCATTTCATGTGATCAGCTATTTAACTGATCAATCAGCATCGAGCCATCTCGTGATTCGACCTTCTAGAACCCTCTAACAAGGCTTATAAATAGGCGAACCTTTGTCGCGAAACTTGGTGGAGGCCGTCGCAGTGACAACTGCATTCTCATTTTCATTCACCAGATGAGCTTTTCAGCACGCCAAACGGTTGTTTTAGCAAATTCATAATCATATTTCTATTCTCCTGCCGAGCAGATTAGACGCTACAGATTTACCGAATTTACATGAATTTAGTGAAATATTTCTCCTGTCGTAACAATGTAGTTAGAGAGCTATACGAACCAGCTAATTTCTCATAAATTACAGAATTACAATTATGCAGTGATATGAAGACCTACTTCAACTCAAATGGTACTCTATTGAAACCAGTACCAATTGGCAATGATATTAAACAAAGGAATATACCTGCACCAACTTAATTCTCCCTATGTTTTGCAGCTGTGATTGCTCATGCATCTCAGGGCTGTGATCTTGCTAGCTTTAACCCCTATTGCACAATTTTTAATCTGAATCATTTCAAAGATAGGTCAAAGACTTTTATAATTCTTGTTTGCGATTTACTATACGCTGGTGCAGGTGATATATTGACTCACTCAGAAGTAAATATCTAGAATATAATGATCCTCTTTTTTCAGTACCTGCACCGCATTCGGATTTACTATAAATCTAAAAAAAAAAACCTCAAGTGAATTTATTAATATTATTGGTTACAGGGAAGGCCGTAAGTGGAGCCGAATATTCTTCATCAAAGAACCAGATTTGACGGAGAATGAAATACATACGTAAACGCGTGCGCGCACACACACACGCACGAAGGAATCTCCCGTCGAAGACGATGTTTAAGTGTTCAATTTTTACTGAATGACCTGCACAAATGATTTTTTTTATAGAGATGAAATGTAACTGCTACACATTAACTCACTTCCTTCATCAAATCGACGTTGCCTGAACAGGTTTACAGTGCGCCACACGTCAGGTATCGAAGTGATCGCAGAGCAACGTGGGATGAAGTGTTTTACTCAAGAACTCAACACGAGTGCAACACTCTAAGCCCTTGGCCATGCGTCCTCGCATATGTGTGTGTGAGTGCGTGTGTATGTGCGAGTGTGCGTGTGTGAGTGTGAGTGTGTGCGTGCATGTGTGTGGAGGCGCGTGGTCTCCTTGAGCAAGACACTTTATTTCACGTTGCTCCAGTCCACTCAAAGGGTCAGCCTTGTTACATTCTGTGCCATACTGAATCGTTAAGGTTACATGTGTCTGCGGAGTAAAAGTGACCAGCCACTTGCACGTTAATTCACGTGTAAACTGTCCCGTTGATCAGATCAACTGGAACACAGTTAGGGGGAAAGGAAAAAAAGGACGGGTCATTCGTTGCCTTCTTTCGTCAGTCAAGTTACCAGATGTCCTTACAGTTTCGGACAGTTACACTTGAGACTGTTCGATCTAGTTGCCCCCCAAAAAGTCTAAGCTAAGATTATTAGATTTTTTGTAAGAAAGCTGGCGAATGTGTACGACAACAAAAACAAAAAACAGAGAACATGGTACACAATTACAAATACAAACAACAAGAATATAACAACAGATGTCTGTCTTTCGACTGAGGACGAATCAAGTTGAGCTGATGTGTATAAAGTGAAAGCCTTAAGGCAGGAACATAGGAGATGGACATAAGAGGTGTTGGCGGTCGGCAGTCAGGCCAAGAAAGAAAGATCATGATTGGCTGAACACCGATCAAGTGGAAGTAGGACAGAGGGGTAGGGGCAGCGCGAGTGAAAGATTAGAAAAAAATCAGTGACAAAGGGAAAGGTACAGGGGAGATAAACGAGGAGGAAAAGTGGAAATTAAAGAAAGAGAGGGCCAAGAAATGTGAGAGAGGGGGAGCGAGAAAAAGAAAAGAGGAAGAAAGTATGAGGGGACTAAAAGACAGAGTAAAAGAATCGTATAAAATTTAGATAATACTTACTATAAGGTAAACAAAAGTGTATGTACGCCGCTATATGTATATATAAATATGAAAAATGGAACAAAAACGCAATAGAGGACAATAAAACATCCGGACAGATAGACGATACAAAGGCGGACAGGAAAACAACGATTAGAGGGGACAAGAAAAAAAGGACAGGTCATTCGTAACCTTCTTTCGTCAGTCAAGTTACCAGATGTCCTTACAGTTTCGGGCAGTTACACACACACACTCACACACACACACACACACACACACACACACACACACACACACACACAAACACACACACACACACACACACTTATTTATATATATATATATATATATATATATATATATATATATAGTAATAAGGAGAATGAGGAGAATGAAGAATATGAACATTCAAACTTCATGTTTGTTTCCAGTTAGTATATTCATAATAATAGTCCTACACATGTTTCGATCACACCAACTGCATATTGTTGCATATTCACACACACACACACACACACACACACACACACACACACACACACACACACACACACACACACATGTATATAGGTACAGGTGTGGCTGTGTGGTAAGAAGTTTGCTTCTGCACTTGGCTCTGGGTACAATCCCACTGCGTGGCACCTTCTACTATAACCTCCGGCTGACCAAAGCCTTGTGAGTGGATTTGATGGACGAAAACTGAAAGAAGCCTGCCATATATATATCTATGCGTGTGTCTTTATGTCTGTTTTTCCCTCACCACCGCTTGACAACCGGTGATGATGTGTTTACGTCCTCGTAACTTAGCGGTTTAGCAAAACGCACTGATAGAATAAGCACCAGGTTTAAAAAGAAAATAAACACCGGTGGCGATTAGCTTGACTAAAATTCTTCAAGGCGGTGCTCCAGCATGGCCGTTGTCTAATGACTGAAACTAGTAAAAGATATATATATATATATATATATATATATATATATATATATATATATATATATACTCTCTCTTTCCTTTGCTGAGCGTCCAATAATACTATCCATATCACGTCCTCACTTTGTTGTTTTTTTGTGTTTTTGTTATTGTTTTTTTTTAACTATATATATATATATATATATATATATATATATATATATATATATATATATATATATATATATATATAGTAAATGTAATGAACAATGAAAGAAAGAAAAACTAAGAAAGACATCCCAGGAGAGATAAGGTTTAACAAATTCTGAAATAATGTTTTAGCTTTAATGAGAAAAGAAAGAGTTTTAACTTTTCGGACGTTAGACCTTCATCAGAAGAAACAGAAAATCATGGGATAAATGAGAAAGAGGAAAAATCGGACATGTTTCAATGCAGCTGTATGGGAGAGTTAAGAATGTAAGAGGGGCTGGTGTGTTTGCACATGTACAGGAGGCAGCCATTGTGTGGGAATGGTGTGAGTGTTTTATGAGCGTGTTTAAAAGTGTACACACAATTCATATGCGTAAAAGTGTGCGAGTGCGGAAGTAGAGTGGCGTGGATTAGTGGGGGCGTGAGGTGTTAGTGTATGTGTGTAATCGTTAAGTATGTATGAGGAAAGCATTGATGTAAGGAGGTGGGAGCGGACTCGAGTGTGAAGCAACAGTAAAAGCAAGAGAAATGTGAAAAGTGTACTTGAAGTTTGTGCAAGGGAGTAGGTGTAAAAAAACCCTGTTGTATGGAAGGAAGAAATGAACTAAACGAGGAGTGAGTGAGAGAGAGAGAGAGAGAGAGAGAGAGAGAGAGAGAGAGAGAGAGAGAGAGAGAGAGAGAGAGAGAGAACAAGTTCTGGGAGAGAAGTCAGAGACAAATTAATTAATTACACAACACTGGTAAAAAGTATCTGTCTGTCTATATAAATAGATAGGCATGTATATATTTATATGAACAGAGAGACTCATGCATAGACATACGTCATTCATATAAACATGTGTATAAACAGACACACATGCACACATACATAAACAATTTACACTCACACGCCCATACACACACATACCAACACACACACAGATACTTATACTCACACACATATATACACATACGTATTTATATGTATGTGTGTGTGTGTCTATGTATGTATGTATGTATGTATGTATGTATCTATCTATCTATCTATCTATCTATCTATCTATCTATCTATCTATCTATCTATCGGACCTTGTTCAAAACGGGGCACCAGTTTTCATTAATGTTTTATGTAGTGTTTTTGGTACCAAAAGACTTTCAAACTTCGTATACTTATCTATTTTGTGTTATAGAACAGAAAAAAATTTTTGTATTCGGATTTATTTCATGTAAAAAATTGTCTTATTTCGATAATTTCAACCAATCACTGACAAGTATTCAGCTGTTTACAGTTACTCCTAAGCGGTGTAAAGCGTATTTAATCTCCCCTAACCATAACCCTAATTGACTTGCTCCTTCCCTCAAAAACCATGCCTTGTGCCTATAATAGAAAGGTTTATTAGCTACTGCCAATATGCTTCAGCCATTTTTTGACAAGGAAATAATAATTTTATCACCGCCGCGAATCGTTTGTTTACGTAGTCAGCACTTAATTTTTACGGCTGAATGGACGTCAGTCATTGGTTGAAATTACAGAAATACGACAACTTTAACATGAAATAACTTGCGATGTACGTTTTTTTGTTAAGAAGACTAAGAGAAAAAGATGTTTTATATGACACATTCTACCAGTGTCCCAAGTTTCAAAGTGTTTCGTTAAGAAAATACTGGTGCCCCCGTTTTGAACAAGATCCTATCTATCTATTTATACACATACACAGCAAATACAAACAGAAATATTTATGCGTCAGACAAGATTTGCATTCTAAGTTCTAGGACACAGTTGATTGTTCGCCTCCATTTATGAGTCAAATAATACATACCTAATCTACAACTACTTCTCTCTCTCTCTCCTCTCTCTTTCACCCTCCTCTCTCTTTTTAACGCATACATATCAAGGCTTGTGAGTAAAAAAGAGTGGCTGGAAACTGCATAATTCCGTCGGATATACTCACTAATTCTGGGTTTGAGTTTTTAAAATATTCTATTCTCTAAAATCGATATCTGTTATCTGTCTTTTTGTAGAAACCAAAATCAAATCGCCTTCAAATCACACCCTACAGTCTTAAAAAAAAAAAAAAGAAACAGAGAAGAGAAAAAGGACCTGATCAGCCCTGATCGAACAGTCAACAACAACGTATGCCTGACAACAGTTCTAGAAATGCACCAGGATCTTTGGTGCTTAAACAGAGCGATAAAAGCAACAAAAAAGATAGATCGCAGATATGTTTCTGTGTATGAAATATATTTTTAACTCAAACCCAGCTCTGATTGACCAGGGCTATGATCAAAAGCGATCCAGTTGTCATCAGCTTGTCATTTTTTTTTTAATATTTGTAGAACTTCATTGTACAATCATGGTACAATAGCGTGTCCTTCCATAAAAAATAAAAAATTACAAAATTAGAGATGAAGAATATCCGACAGGATTTTGCAGTTTCTCCTCTACGCAATTTCACTCAAAAGGCTTGAGGCGATTATAATACGAAGCCTCGATAAAAGACAATTACCCAAGATGTGTATATGTGTGAATAAGAGAGAGAGAGAGAGAGGAGGGAAAATGAGAGAGGGAGAGACAGGCAATTATAGATTAGGTATTTCTAGTTAGTCGAGCGATCACATAAACTCTCCTTCATTGGCCTGACTGTTGTATCTTTTGCAAATGGTCTTTTTTTAGGAAGTGATATCTTTTGAATGTTTGTTTGATATCAACGTCATATTATCGTTAGAACTCACACCCAGAGCACATCTGCATATTAACGTTATATCATTAAACTTAGTAACATCTGGATCACATCACATTATCCTCTTATAGCTACCTGCATCTAGTAAACGAGTCTTTTGTTGATGAAGTTATCTAATCATTGGAATTACACATTTGTTTGATGTTTCTAATATATGTCTGATTGACACTCAGTTTTTTGTTTTACTTCTATTTCTAGGAACTGAAATCTGATACAGATGAAAATGACGTAATTATTAGTAGATCAGACAACTTTGAGAAAGAAAACGATAAAGAAATCCTGAAAGCAAAACAGGACAAAAAACCAGATAAGCATTCAGACACTTCTAGAGATCAAAAGTCGGAGGATGATATACGCGACCAGATTTTACATAAAGCTGAAGAAGCAATCGAGGCTAAGGAAAAAGCTCTCAAATTAGAACATGAACTCAAAGAAGAAGAAGAACGACGGCACAAATTGGAATTGAAACTTCAAGAAGAACTGCTCCGCGAGGAAGAAGAAAAGAGAGTAAGTTCTGATGACTTAATCAAAATTGAATGGTGATTTGTAATATGTATTGTCTGTTGATGTTGTTGTTTATGTGTCTGCGTGTTGTTCGACAATATCGGGTTTAAAGATAGTAGAGATTTTGTGGAGAGAGCCGCAGCTGATTGAACAGGTAGGTTATCAGACAACCAGTCATCTCATAATTAGTTTCAATTTGAAATTTTAAAATTAATGAAAAGAAGATTCTAATGGAAACAACGAAGTGAAATTTTGGAAAAATGTAGAGATTTCAACATTGAAGAGAATCTGATCTTTAAGTCAACTGCTGACAATTAAATTTTACCTTCTCGGAAGTAAAAAAAAATGATCTATCTATCTATCTATCTATCTATCTATCTATCTATCTATCTATCTATCTATCTATCTATCTATCTATCTGTCTGTCTGTCTGTCTGTCTGTCTGTCTGTCTATCTAATTCAAGCGACAGAAACAGTATTAATACTGAAAGGTAGAACTTAACACCACTTAAAAGTGGACGTTGTGTTAGAACACACAATACTGCGATATTTACCACGAGAGAATCTCTCATGTGATTTTGTGGTGCATATATGCATAAAAGCACTCATATTTACACCATTATACCACTAGCAGGAGACAGTCACTGCTATCACCGCTGCCATGTATGTATATATATATATATATATATATATATATATATATATATATATATATATGTGTGTGTGTGTGTGTGTGTGTGTGTGTGTGTGTGTGTGTGTGTGTGTGTGTGGATTAGCCAACCCCGTAATACGTATGTTTGAGAAACCGAATAACAAAAACGCTCATAGGAGTGCTTAACATCCTTAAGACGTAAATAAGAGAAATAACTCCAATATTGTCAGCGAAATGAAATTTTGGAAAGACCAGAAAATGCAGTATGAAACAATCTTGCGCGGTACTTACACATGTAATGAAAAAGTGTTTGTAGTGTGGATTCGAATTAAAAGCGCAGTTAATATATTGTACATCAATACATAATTTCTACATAATATCTGTTAACTAAATATGTTTTATTGCATTTATAAAATTATGATGGGCAAAAATGAGTAGTACCTGTATTTCAAAGGGTCAGCCTTGTCACACTTTGTGTCAGACTGAATCGCCTTGAGAACTGCGTTAAGGATACACGTGTCCGTGGAGTGCTCAGCCACTTGCACGTTAATTTCACGAGCAGGCTGTTCCGTTGGTCGTATCAGCTAGGATCCTCGTCGTCGTAACCGACGGAATGCTCCTTTTTAAATAACCTAGATTGAATTTGTTTAAGCGATGAATAAACTATAGGCAGGCGATAAATGTATGCTCTCATTTTAACAGACTGTTTGTGTGTAGATATATAACTCTTGATAAGATAGCTAATAAGAAGTGAAAGCCTTTTTTTTCATGCAATCTATATTATCGAAGAAAAATATTAGTTTCGGGAAATGTGTTGTTCTATATTAGTCGTTGTGGTTTTGCCGTAAGATTATTACGGATTAAACTGGGTTGCATGTGTTGCAAACGAACAAAACTCGCGAACATTTTCTAATATATTTATTTAAGGAAAAGCTGTTTATGGATATACATAAATTTTCAAATACTCACTGTAAAGAAACTTAGGATATAGGGATCGACTTTCATAATGTCTAAATTCTCAGTCATTAATGGCTTCGTATAGAGCAGGGGTTTTCAAACTTTTTGACTTGTGGACCCCTTTATATTTCAAGCTTTACCTTAGGGACCCCCTTATAAACGCTTATGAAATTTATACATAAATATTTGCTTAAAATAACATATATTTTTACATTTATTTATTTAACAGTATTTAACAAATAGGTTTATTGTCAATTAAAAGATTTCGATTAAAAAACATATATAAAATCAAATTGCCCATAAAAAGTATTTGCTGCCCACGGACCCCCTGTCTTGTCCTTGCGGATCCCCTGTGGTCCGCGGACCACAGTTTGAAAACCCCTGGTATAGAGAAAGTAACTGATTAGTTTTGAATAAAAATCGAAATGTGAGTTTATTCGAATCTACTCACATCTCTGGTTTAATGTGGGCAAGAGTGAAATAACGTGTCTTTAACTGTGTTTACTCAGCCATTGGTTTTCTTGGAGCGAGAAACAAGATATTAGTCTGCTGAATCTTGCTATAGCTCTGCCTAACTGTAGCGGGAGGTGACGCCAAACTGTTTAGAACTAGAGAAAAACGTTCGAATCTCAAGGACATTCACTTTTGTTTTGACTTTGTGGCGTGATCTCCTGCAAGGTGATTGATCGATATATAGAACATACACGTGATAATTGCGTGGTTCATTCGTGACACTGGCCTGTTTACTTAGAGAATGGGATTCAAATCATAGATTTCGCTACACTAGAATCTGAGGAAACTAGTGATAGTGCATGTCGGAATAAAACTCCTAAGAATAATTAGTAAAATTTGTAGAACAGGATAAGTTCATTCTCAGAAAGTGATGAATGACATTGTTTCGTGTATGACGCTTCTTCGAAGAAATGGTTAGGTTGGTAGGATGTAAATCAAGTTATAGAATGTAAGAAAACGTTCTTCAACATTAATTCATTCATCGGTGACTGGGGCTGACTTTTATATTTTTTCCAGAAAAAACTAGAGGAAGAAAAAGTTAGAAGGTTAGCTGAAAAGAAGAAAGAGGAGGAGCTGCGAGAAGAATTGGTACGACTTCATAAAGAATTGGAGAAGAATACGCATACAGTCAGTCCTAGAGAACAAGTACCGCACCATCCAGATGAAGACCACCACACTGACGAACATTACAAATATTTCTATGTCAGTAAAGGTAAAGAAGCGTCACCAGTTCACGGACGCCATTTTGCCTTAAAGGCCACTCAAGTTGAGCACGAGATAGAGGAACAAGTAGAGAAGCATCTAGAATATTTACCTGAACACCGGTTCCCTACAATCGTGACGGCAGCAACAATGAAAAATTTTCGTGATGTAGAAAAGCTTATTGATTCAGTACAATATTTCCTCCCAGACAAGAAAATAGTGGTTTTCAATATTGACCTTGGTGACAAGGAGGTGGACGAGGTGAGTGGGCTTTAAAAGAAGCCATTTTAATTAATTGTACGCGCGCGCACATACGCACACACGGATGCATTTACACGTACACAAGAACTTCTTTCATGTTAGATTTCCCTGTTTCACTTACTCACTCACACACACACACACACACACACGTATATACTCAAAGATAGATGCATGTACGCACAAACGCACACAGACATACACTAGCGTAGCGAGGGAGTAGCGGTAGGGGCGGCACTTTTGGGTCTGCTGTAGGTAATATGTGTTTTTTGTGGGGACCGGGGGCGGCAAACAGAAGGGCCGCCCCGGGCGATACACACTCCAGCTACGCTAGTGCATATATACATATACTCAAAGACACACACACGCACACATAGACACATGTATACACACAAGGGAGTACCCAAAAGAAACCGGAATTTTGCAATATTATTTTAATCACTTAGATTTACATGATTCCTCTTCTATCGCCTTCAAAGTATTCTCCATTTGAAGCAATGCATCGGTTCAGGCGCGTTTTCATCGGTGAATAGGGAGGGTGGGTAAGCGGGGTCATGTAATTTTTGGTTAAAAACTGTCTCACATTCAATACGTTTATATATTTGTTTTGCAAGATTTGCGATGTGAAATCGTCTGTTGAAATAGATATTGTTTGTATTTGGGGATGGTCATATTTTTTTTGCCAATTAACCACATGCACAATATACTTGTTCTTCACTTCATCTTTATTATTATTATTGTTATATTAGTGTCCTTTGTTTGAAATCTTTCGTCACATATCGCGTGACCTCTTTAGCGACTCCCCATCTCACGTGTCACCTCCTGTTCTTTTTAGACCATTCTGTCGTTCTAAAAATAATAATAAATCTGAAGTGAAGAACAAGTATATAATGCAAGTGGATAATTGGCAAAAAATATGACCATTCTCAAATATATAATAATATAACAATACAACAATATATATATATATATATATATATATATATATATATATATATACACACACACATACTTACATACATATATATTAAATGACACATTCAAAACTCTGAGTTTGTGAACTGTGATTCGATGTTCGTATGTATATATATAATGAAATAAACATCAAGCAGGGACAAGAATGCCAAAATATTCGTTAATCATTCTATTTTTGTTCTGTCCGGTAATCCTTATTAATCATTAAGCCTTTGGGACACAGCTGAAGAATAATTCATCAAGGAGTGTATATAGAACAACTTGAACGCGCTAGAGTCTATATCACCTAGATTGAGTGTGTGAGAGAAAGTTGGACTCAGGACGCAGCAAACTAGTTGAGTACTCGTCAATTTTAGAGTACGGAGAGTGTTACAGTTGCCTTGAATATGGCACAGTGCCCGTAATATTCGATTAAAATCATGGAACATACTTTCCGCATTGACCAGCGACTGCCTATTTTTCATACGTTAACTAGGGTAAAAAAGGTAAAGATCCCCTTCGCTCATTAATGACCATGGGATTGCATGTAGAAAGTTCCCCTCCGCGGTACAAGTCTGGGCAAGGTTGTTTATTGAAGACCAGCAGTCGCCCGTGCATACCAGCCTCCTCTCTCCACGTCACCGATGTTATCCAAGGGAAAAGAAAAGGCCGATACAGTTTGGCAACAGTGACGTCGCAACTCATTTCTACAGCTGAGTGAACTGAAGCAACGTGAAATAGTGTCTTGCTCAAGAACACAACACACAGCCCAATCTGGGAATTGAACTCACTACCTCATGATTGTGAGCCCGAAGCTCTAATCACTGATCCACTACAGAAGTAAAAAAAAAAAAAAAAAAAAAAAAAGAAACGACCCCCATAAAAAAAAAACGAAGCAAATAAATAATAAAGAGACGTTTAAATTCTTATATTCTTTATATTTTGTTTTATTTTTTTCAGTTACAAACAGCTTGTAATGTAGAAACACGAATCTTTTGGAAGTGGATGTTTCCATCTCATGTCTATAATGCTTCTGATATGTCTTGGAGACCTGTTATCATACAGGCAAGTCGATTATTATTTATTATTTTAACTCAGGTTTTATGGGAACTTATGGATCTTTGCACGGGTAGTAAGTTTGTTACCTATAGCCTACAGTACTATGTTATTTATTCTCTTCAACTATCTAATACTTTTCTGATAATTCTGGCCGTACCAAGGAGGAAAACTTTTTGTAAAAGCACTACTGGATACTGTTCCCATTTTCTTTGTTTCTCTCAATATCTGTTGGTACTATTCCTAAGGCTCCACTGCTCGTCTAGGGGTGAATGCAATCGGTGGTTGTCAAAATAATAGTGTGTTTTGTTTTGATAAGATTTATAATTTACGGAATTTAGTTCAGTCAAGCTCCAATCCAGTACCACAAGATCATGATTTAAATGGCACAGTAAATGTGTTGATGGTACAGCGTTCTTGTTATTAAGAGGAGTTTTAAAAGTTTTTGAACGTTTCCAAATTTTCAGTTTTTACTCTCGTTTCGACACCTTTCACGTACTCAATATTTGTAGAATGCAGATTTGTCCAGCTCCTGCTGTATTATCTCTCTTTATTGAAGTTTCAAATAATCTGCGTCACTGGTCAATCTACTTGCTGTATATGTCCGTTTCATGCATTTCTTTATTCCAGTAAACTTCTTAATGCCCTTGCTAAACCGCTTGACAATACTGAAGAGACTTTCAAGATGGTGAGTGTTCGCAGCTTACAGTTTTGGGTCTCTGGAGCCACCTGCTATTTCTTCAGTGTTGTTGTAATCATCTTCGCGACGATGTCGACAAATTAATGTACTTTTAGAATTTCGATAATCCCGTCATGTAGGACCGAATTAAAAGTATTCTCGTAGTCGGTCTAGGTGAATGAGAGTTTCTCTTTTCCTATCTTGGTATTATCCTTGTTAACAAACTGGCCAGTTGTCCGTAGGATTTGAACATACACCTTTCGGATTATATCAACTGGAACATTTGGGCTGTAAATCGTCGAAATACTTGGCAGCTTTAACAGCGCTAACGCTATTTACAGTAGTGAGTTATTCCAAATCGTGGTGTAGAGTTACATGTAGATATATTGGGCGCACAGAATTTACACGAGAGCATACAGCTCCTCTTTGTTTTGCACACGGGAGGAAGAAAGCAGGCCACTGATAGTCAGTGAAATATTCGTCAATTTGACAGAGTAGTGGAATGGTAGAATCAGACAAGTTCTGAACTAAATGCCTCTTTTACAGTTAGTAACGTAATTTTTTATTTTCAGTCTAAATCCAGCAGTAGTCAACTATAAATTTTATCTCTTAAGAGCGGATAAACAATTAGTACCAGCAAAATACTGCGATCGATTGAACCGACAAATGTGCAACCTTGCGCTCCTGATATTAAAACAATAAATTGTTCCCAATGTAAATACTTGTCTGCAGATGGGTGCACTGAGGCTGTTGAGGACTACGTGTTGAATACTTCACTTTAGTTTTAGAAATATATTTCTAAGTATCTTGGTTGCAGACACAAAGTCGTGCAATCAATTTATAATTTCAGAATTGCTGACTACACAACCGTTCACCCGCACTTCTTTTATTGGTTCACACTGTTTCTTCTCTCTTCCTTTCCATTTCCACTGCTACCACCACAACATCTTCTCATTTAAGCAAGGTAGCTGCATACCACCTGTGCTCACCTGATGGTTACATATCTCCGCTACTCATTACCTAATGACTCCATTCCATAACTGCAATCTCCCGAACTTCTCGCTCTATCCAACTTTTATAAGCAGATGTCTACCTACAGATGATTAGATTTAACACATATCGTTTCCATTCCTCAGTAGGAAAAGATGTACAAAGATCACAGGTACTGTTCTTCCTCCATGTATTTAGTAGAAAAATAAACATACAAATATATTTATACAATAAAATCTGAATATAGTATAACAATTAGTTTATAGAAAAATTCTTGGGAGCATTCGAAAAGTTTAATTGCTGTGAATTGTAAAGACGCTAACATTTTAAACACATGTCCTTCGTCTGATAGTAAGGAAGAAAGAGAAAGTGATGTTGTTGACAAATCCTTCATGTACATTTATTTCATATATCTTATTTTTCCATAATTCTATGTTTCAAGATGGCCTTGGCAGAATTTGGCCTCGTTATGTGGATTAACCCAACAACAAGGCTGGTAAGCAGTCACTTCGAACCTTTTCTGTCCGATGCTGAACAGTCGGGTCTTGTAGTCTTATCTACTCGGAAACAGTATTCTACGTTTTCTGTGACACATCCCAGTATGTACTCCTATATTCCAACTGATATGACGAAACTTATGGAAACTAGTCATCTGAATATGAGGGTCCTTATTATTCACAACACGCACGAAATTCAGGTAGGTCATTACTACTACTACTACTACTACTACTACTACTACTACTACTACTACAACAACAGTTTTACTAGAGTTTTTTACTTACACCATCAGGTGCATTAATATGTTCCTGAGGTGTGAGCAGCGTTGTCTTTTAAGGATGTAAAAATGTGTTTCTTCACCGTGTTAGTTTCGCATTGTTAGAAATGATTATAATAATCCAAATACTTGGCCTTTAATCCCTCCGGGGGTCGATAAAATGAAGTACCAATGAAGTACTGAGATAGTTGGTGTGGTGTGATGGAGGAAAAAAGACAACAAGAAGCAAAAGGACAGAATGAAACGTTGGACCTTACCTTGTCGACCGCAGCGGAGTACACGATCGCTCCTGATCAGAACACGTCTTTCTCGTAACTCCTCTGTTTTCTGACTGCCCCCCACGTGCTAGCCTTCAACCGCGTGTCGCCGACTTCCGGTCTGGCCCTTCCGGTCTGGCCCTTCCGGTCTGGCCCTTCCGGTCTGGCCCTTCCGGTCTGGCCCTTCCGGTCTGGCCCTTCCGGTCTGGCTTAACTTCTGTTTGCCTCACCTCTCTCCACCACAACACACAGCTCATCACAGCCCATAACACCACACGCCCCCCTGATCTATAGATCATTCAACCGGCTCTCCCACTCACTCCTCGCTCCCGAACTACCTTAATTGGTTTCATAATCAGCCAACCAGGGAGGAGGGTACCGCTCCCTCATGTGGTCGCTGTGCGACCCCGGGACTGGCCTGAGTTCCTGGCGCGCTGTCTTCATCATCCTGCCCACTGCAGCTGGTTCCATCCTCTGAAGCACTGACAATCTTCCGCACATCCAAAACATGGCGTGGCATACCATCGACTGAGACGTTGTTCTTTGAATTGATGGAGGTTATAGTTCCTTTCCCCCATTGTGATGTGCACCGTGCATTTGGGGTTTTTACCCAAACTTCTTCCCCGATCTGCACGAAGGTGTGCTCTTTTTCTCCCCGGAGTCGCATTGATGCAATACACGGGTGCCTCCACTCGTACCTGAATATTGCCCTGTGTGGCACCGACTCCTCAGCCTGTCCTAACCTGGGCGACATATTGTACCAAAATACGGCCTCGATTGGCGAAATGTGGCCCTCTCTGCCATGATCTTGATGGTACGATGATGCCTTTCCACCACTCCATTTCCACTTGGCCGGTATGCCGCCCTGAAGAAGCGGCTGACCTGCCACCCGTCAAGCGTTTCTTTCAGCACCTCCGAGCGAAATGCAGTGTCATTATCCAGCAGCAGCTCATCCACGGGGCCTCGTTCCAGGAATATCCCATTTAATACTCCTGCGATTTCCTCTGCAGTCCCCGTCTTCATCTCCCTCCATATGGCCATCCGCCCCGGTCCGCAGTCAACCATTGAGAGGTACGTCCCCTGCCGGTAGTGTGTTACGCCCACTGCCAGTCGTTTCCAGTTGTGGGCCACTGGAATACTTCCCGCCTCATGTACGCCCGGAGCAGGGTCAATAGACTGGCACCTGTCACAGCTGCTAACCACTCTCTGCACGCTCCGCCTCGTTACCTCGGAGTCAACTTTCCTGGCTAGGAACAATGTCCTGTCCACTCCCATGTGATGCATGGTATGCAGTCTCCTCAACTCCGAGTCACTCAGAAAGCATACTGAGGCCACAGCCTGCTCCGCATCCTCTGGCACCTGCAACCAAGCTCGCTTTACCCTGGTTAGGACGTCTGCCCTGTTCTTTTCGGAAGGCACAAAAATTACGCCCAGCTCCAGATCGGCGCTTTACCAGCATCTCCGCAGCCCCTTTAGTTCGCACCCTCCGCTCATTGGTGATGACTGCCGTCACCCAACCAAGCACAGTGGCCGAATCGGTTCTAATTCCGATGGTGCACAGCCCCCACTTCAAGGCCAGGTTCACCCACTTCAGCACGGCATCCAACTACGCCACGTTGATATGGTTGCAGTCATCCATCTTCCTGAGCCAGGCTGCATCTTCCACCACAGTGCCTCCCATTTCCAAGACAACCCCTATTGCGATGCTACTGGCGTCACACCAAACGATCCCACTCTTTGATTTGGGAACATATCAACTTCCCCTCACTGGATCCTCTGCTTTCACTCTGACCAAGACTTCCTGCATCATGTCAGTCGTTTTCTCCCCAACTCTGTCATTCCACTTTGCTCCTTCGGCTTGTCTCTTGATGAAGCTACATGCTGTCCGGAGCCACCCTGCAACCGGGTAATATCCCACCAGCTTCCCGCGCACCGAGATCAGTTCCCGTCTACTCACGCTGGTGCCCAGTTCAGGGATCTCGTTCCCACGCCGAAACACCAACGCACCGGCCTTGTCTCT
The DNA here is from genome assembly GCF_046866305.1 of Octopus bimaculoides. Classification (NCBI taxonomy): domain Eukaryota; kingdom Metazoa; phylum Mollusca; class Cephalopoda; order Octopoda; family Octopodidae; genus Octopus; species Octopus bimaculoides. The sequence continues at coordinate 52,326,582 of NC_142931.1, read as the reverse complement.
CCGTAGCTTGAGGCCCAGTGCAGCGCCTCCCTCCATGGCCTCTGGTGGCTTGGCGACCAGTCCGAACTTCTTCAGGTGGCCTATGACCTCCGTTGCTGGCATTATGGTTTCATCCACAAGGATGTCATCAATGTACGAATTGGTGGCCCTTTTTACTCTGTCCACCTTTCCCAGGATGGCCTTGAGAATTGTTGCCATAATTTTTGGCGCTGAATTTAGCCCAAACCCCAGCCTGGTCAAACAGTATGTCCGGCCCTTATACCTGACAAGCTGATGCTTCCACAGTCTCTCAGCCACATGTACCTGCAGGTATGCCGACTTCAAATCGACGATCGTGGAGGCCCCTGTCATCTGCCTCCATTCTCGCAAGGTGTCCCCGCAGACATCTGTGGCCTCGCCGCCCGTATGACATGATATGTGGTCATTCAGCTCTCGGAAGTCAAGCACTGGTCTGACCTTATGCTTCGTGGGCTGTACCACCGCCATCAGCGACAGGACTCCGCTCTCTCCTTCTTCCCAAGGGATCAATATGCCCTCCTTAATCCACCACTCCCCCCCCCCTCGAACTCGCTTCTGGCATCTCCTTTCAAAGTATGCTGGTAGCAGCCCACTTTATTTTTTAACGTCGGGGGCTCTCCCCTCCAGTGCCACTCCACTGTCCACCTCTGGCCATCGAAGGCGGCACGAAAATCCTGGTCTTCAATAGTGTGCGCGGCATAGTTTTCTTCGCGGTTCTCACCAATGCACGGCGTCGCCATACACGGTTTCCCCGCGACCCCGAAAGTCACACCGGCCTCGTTGACAGTGACACCTCCTAAACGGGTGATTGCATCCATCCCCATCACCACGTCAATCTCATCCACCAAGTGGCCAACTACAATTGCTTGCAGCGTCAGCTTTGCTCCCTGCACTTCAATCTGCACGTCAGTAATGCCTTCACAGCGTACCTCTCTTCCGTCGACTGCCCTCACACTGCTTTCTCCACTCCACGTCTCTACCACTCCCGGAGTCATCTGGGTCGTTGTACAGCCTGTGTCCACGAGGGTACGCGACATCTTCCCATCCACCAGCACATCAACAACGGGTAGAAAAAATTGCACCTTTATTGATCTGAAGGGACGGCCACTGGCGCAGTAGTCTCCCTTAGACCGTTTCCCTGCAGACCGTTTCCCTGGCTAAATGTCCCGTTTCTCGACAACGGTAGCAAATGACCTCAGGCTTGGGTAACTTGCAGTCTCGTACCATGTGCGGGCCCTGACACCGGAAACACTGTCCTTTGAACGGTCGCACACGTTCCTTGTTCGACCCCTCTCCGCTACTCCTTGGTCGGCCACCTTCTGCTGTCGCCGCTGCTGCCAACGGTGTCGATCTACAACACGAAACTAACATACGAGCCCTCGTTATTATATCCGCCATGGGCATGGTGTTCACGTCCGGCAGTTTCTGCAATTCGACCGACAGGTGGTCAGGAAACCCAGTTACAAACGCCAACTTTACTGTTCGATCCAGCGATTCTTCCTCGTACCCCGCCAGTCTAGCCAACCTCCTAAGTTCGTTGGCAAACACGTCGACATGTTCGCCGGTCCACTTCGCTCTCCCCAGGCGAGCGTACACCTCAAACATTCCTTCTGCGAAGGCCTCCATCAAGCGGATTTCTATTTTCTCTGCGCTAACTTGGTCCCTCTCTTCCATCTTTAAAAATAGCGCCAACGCCGGACCATCCGAGTAGAGCGGTAGAAAACTTGCCAAGTCGCATATCCCTTGGAGCTTCGCGACCAGCTTCATCTTTTTTAGCCATGCGACCACGTCCGTGTCGCCGCAAAACGGTTTAATTATATCACTAGAAATCCGGACTACACTCATAATATTTTTTTTCTTATGGGCCGAAGTAGCTTGTGGTGTGATGGAGGAAAAAAGACAACAAGAAGCAAAAGGACAGAATGAAACGTTGGACCTTACCTTGTCGACCGCAGCGGAGTACACGATCGTTCCTGATCAGAACACGTCTTTCTCGTAACCTCTCTGTTTTCTGACTACCCCCCACGTGCTAGCCTTTAACCACGTGTCGCCGACTTCCGGTCTGGCCCTTCCGGCCTGGCCCTTCCGGTCTGGCCCTTCCGGTCTGGCCCTTCCGGTCTGGTCCTTCCGGTCTGGCCCTTCCGGTCTGGCCCTTCCGGTCTGGCCCTTCCGGTCTGGCCCTTCCGGTCTGGCCCTTCCGGTCTGGCCCTTCCGGTCTGGCTTCACTTCTGTTTGCCTCACCTCTCTCCACCACAACACACAGCTCATCACAGCCCATAACACCACAGTTGGTATCAACTAATCTTTACCTCTCAAAATTATTGAGCGGTAGGGGTTAGTCAGTGACAATTAGGTTTATAATTATTCAAATTCCGCGGAGGTGGCCACTACCTTTTATCCTTCCGGTGTCGATAAAATAAAGTATCAGTCACACACTGGGATCAATGTAACCGATTAATTTCCCCTCTTCGAACTCGCTGCCCTTGTATCTAAACTACTATCATAATTATTAAAGAAGACAAATGGTAGAATTAATAGAACGGCAGATAAACTTTCTTAACTCTTCAATTAAATCCTTTTGTATTTAGCGTTCAAATCCGGTTGGAAAATAAGTACTTGTGAAATACTCAGTCTGATATAATGGAAAACGCCCTTAATATTTGGCGATATTGTGCCGAGTTTAGAAATTGTTATTCATTGATAGAGTAATGACGGCTCTAGATTGCTAGGTGCAATAGAGACTCGAAGTAAATGCTATACAGTCAAAAGTCGAGTTCGATCTAATTAACTGTGACTTACTCTAAAATGCATGGCCTTGAAATCATTAAGTGACTGAAAGATAGTAGGATTGTTGGAGCGACGGTTTAAAACAAGCACTAACAATACTTGAACTCGTGAGTTATTTTCTTTTAAGCTCTGAGTTCAAATACAGTCCAGGTCAACTTTGTCTTTTATTCTTGTGCAGCTTCATAATATGCGTACCAGTCAAATACTGGAAATGATTCGAATGACCATTTATCTAAAGTTAAATCGAGGTCTTGTGTCTGTATAAGAAATCACTAAAATAAATACTTTCTGGCATAAGTACAAAGCCACAAATTTGGGAGAAGGGGTTTATCAATTAAATCGACTTCAGTACTTCACTGGTATTTCATTTTGTAGAACCTGAAAAGATGAAAGGTAAAATTGAATTCAGTGGAGTTCGAACTTAGAACGTAAATCGCTCGGACAAATATCGCTTGTCAGTTATTCGAAACGCAACAATTCTTTTGTTCCGATGTCCTTATTATAATTAACAGCGGGGGTGGGGGTGAGTTTGTGGATTTCGAAGTTAGAAATAAAAGTGGATCCGACTTAATATTTTGTTTTCCTGAGGTCGATCAAATGAATGACAGTTATATACTACGGTTGATTTAATCGCCCCTGCCCGTCTTTACAAAGTAGAGTCTTGTGCTAAAGGGGGGAAAAACCAGCTTCAGTATCACTGATCCAATCTATTTAGAACTTCAAAAATAATTCTGGAAATGACCTTTCGTAAATAAGAAAAATATTGTAGTGACATTTTATAGCAGACGACTGTTATATGTTCAATGTCCGGAGTTTTATCCACGCATGCGCAGGGACTAGTTCCGGAAGGAATACAGGAAGAGTCTCATGCGCATGCGTAGAGTTCGACACCCAGCTTTGGCGCCTTTTCTCAGTCTCTTCGTTGACTGATCTCCGTCGAGCCAAGACGTCCAACAGAGCTCTCTCACATGTCAGCACCAGAGCTTCACAAATAACCACGGAAATCATTCAGGAGGCGTCTCAGTAACCGAGGGCGACGAGCTACCGAATTCCCTCCAAGCGTGAACTGAATTCCACTGTAAATAAATATTGTTATGTTGTTCAGAATCTGCGTTCCGTTGTTTCTTCTAGAAATTTAATGTACGGAAGCGGTGTACACCTAATGGTGTATAACCACTTCCCTACAATATAATCACAATTTAAGTACTACACAGTTCACCAATTTTTAACAGCGTTTTTCCTTTTTATTTAAATCTTGCAGGAAAATCTTTTCAAATGGCTCGTATTGTGTTCGTTGGAGAAAGAGTGTTTAGCACCAACAGGATCTCAGCATCAGTGCGATTTCCCAGTGAAGAAAGATACGTACGCCAACTGCCATCATTACGATGAATCAGCCTTCAACATCCTTTTAAAGAACTATTTCTTTTTCCGTCTCGAATCCTTTAGTTATGAAGATTCTTTTACAATGAACTCTGCTGACTGGAAAGGTCAAATAAATATCAGACGATGTCAATAGGAAAAAAAACAACAAAAAAACAAGCAATAAACTAGTTTATATATAAAAAAAAGACATGAATTTGATTTAACTAGTTGTTACATTTATGTATTTATCTTGCAAGAGTCATGATGTGAAATCGTGTGATGAAACATGTTGTTATATTCGAGGATAATCATTTTACCGATAAACACGCACTATTTATTTGATCTTCACTTTAGCCTTTTTTCCTTTCATCCTTTCGGGCTCGAGGAATTATTCAAGGCCTTGTGCCTATAGTAGAAAAGATTATTATTATTATTATTATTATTATTATTATTATTATTATTATTATTATCTTCTTTGTTGTTTCCATTTCTTGCCGAGTGTCTTCCTGACACCTAGGGCCGAGAAACTCGCTGTATACATTTGCAGGCCATTAAAATAAAACACCAGATTGTTCATTTACAAAGTCATGTGATAGAGAAAAAGGGGGAAGAAAGACAGAAAGAAAAGGAAAAAATAAAAACTAAAAAAGTAAACAAAATAAAGGTGGTGGTGGGGGGGGGGGGGGGAGAAAATTCACAGCGACAATGCTCTTCTTAGTACGTGTGACGTACCAGTTAAGACAATCTTCTGCATTTCCTGCATGGATGATAAGCCAGGGATCATTCTTAAATAATTTTCAGTTCCATTTTTGATCATTCCAAGTGCTCTTACAGTCATTGGTATTGAAATCGTCTTGACATACCACAACTTTTCGATTTCAATTAGCAGATCTTTATATTTTCTGAGCTCATCAAATTCTTTTGCCGAGATATTATAGTCACAGGGTATGCTCATGTCAATCAATAAACAGACCTTATTGTTTTAGTTTTACATAACAATATCTGATTTATTTGCTTTGATGGTCCGGTCTGTACATGCTGGGAAGTCCCAAAGAATCGTTATACTTTCTCCCCCAGCTAAAACCACAGGGACGTGTTTGTACTATTTGTCAGTAGGTTTGATTTTATAATGTTGGGTGGTTCTTCGTTTATTTCTTTTTAAGGTTAAGGTTATTTGTGAGTAACTCGTAGATTGTTTTCTAACAAATAATCAAGAAATTATGTAAATCTGACTCGCAAGGTCTTATTCAATATTATTTTTATGAAATCTAAATTCAATCGTTTAAATCGTATTATAAATAAAACAGGAGTGCTCTCCCTTAGTGTACTTGTTTTTAAGAAGACGTGATAAAAGGCTTTTTACTAATATTTTTCTTCCAAGAGTTCACTTGTTGAGAAAAAGGACAAGTATTGAATCGATTAACTAATTCTTCAGACTACTCTTGAAAGAATTTAGGTAAATGACTTAAGGTCATGATGAAGAAAAATAGACAATGCAATGTTTATTTCATGAGTGTGACAATAATTCAACACTACAAGACATGCAGTATATTGAGTGACAAAACTTCCTGCGGCAGCCTAAAAGTCACTGAGAACTATCGGAAATCCTGGGTTTTTTACAAGTTACTTTAGATATTTCTAGAAGCGTCCAGAAACTAAATTTTAGAACAATTTTTGGTCGAAAACTCGGACGGCTTCGGCTAATAACTTATTAAGTCAATGAAAAGAATCTTTTCAAATTGACTTCGTCTAAACTTTTATTTTAGCTCCAAAAGAAAATTTTCCACGGAACAACTCCAGTTGATTTCAAAACATATCTACTACAAAGATTTTTACTACACCGACACATTATCCAATGTGGATATCGGCCAGCTCTGTCATGTCTTGTTTTATACTCTACAGGTGCTAAACCTTACACCCAAAGATTAGGTGGTCCACTGTTTCAATCCTGTCGTTGCAGTATCGGCACTTTTTATCACATTGGCTTGATAGTACCGGGTCAATAAACTATGATCTTGAGCAGCCAAGATAAAGCATTCACTCTCTGCCTTTAGCCCCGAGCTCCGTAGCCACTAATGGGTGTGCATCTGGTTTACATCAGCTTGTTTGCTACGGGCCACATATTTGCCATGTAGAATTTTTATTATTATTTTTTCTTTATCACAGGTTTTGTTGGAACTCCTGGAGTCTTGCATGCGGCCTACGGTACCACGCTATTCGTTCTTTTCAGCTATCTAATACTTTCCTGATTATTGTGGCCATACCAAGGAGGACACTCTATCCCAATTTTCTTTATATTCCTCTTGATGCCTTCTGATGCTGTTTCCAAGGACCCAACAATAATTAGCACTATCTTTACCTTCTTCATTTTCCATAACCGGGCTATTTCGTACTTAAGAGGGTTGTATCTATCTATCTAGCTATCTATCTATCTATCTATCTATCTTTTCGCCTTCCTTCTTGACTATTCGTGGGTCAAAGGGACATGCAACATCAACTATATAGCATATGTTGTGCACCTTGTCCAGTCTGTTAAGCTCTAGCATCTGATCTGTTTGGATTGGGAAATCCCAGAGGATTTTGCTAGCCTCCGACTCCACCACTTTCTTATTACCTTCATCAATAATATATTAATATTAATACACAAATTTGTTTTTTGTACGTACCTGACGCGTGTGTCACGCTTAAGAGAAAAAAATTGTTGAAAGAAATTTTATTGCTTAAATAAAAATTCGTAACTTCTGGGAGAGATTTGAAGCTACCACCTACGTGTTGTGTTACTACTTCTCAACACCTATGCCTACTGAGCCACCGAAGCAGCAACACTCTTAATGGGAAAATTAGGATACTTAAATTTGACACGTGTCGATGAAGGGAGAGAGGAAGTGAGAAAGAAAGAGGGAGAGGGAGTGGCTGAATTCCTTTGAATTTCTTTTTACGATTGAACTGAAATTGACCCCTGGCTATTAAAGGCCCAACCACACACACATACATTTGTTTTAGGTCTTCTACCCATTTGAATTCGGCCATACTCAATAAAATTATTCCTCAACTAAATAACATCTTTTGGCTTTGGACTACAACCTTTCCTTTCTCTTTCTATGTTTTTGTTAAGTTACAGTTTCTCTGTTTTGGTCAGGATTTTTTCCAATTTCATTTTTCTTGTATCAAGTAATGGACGAAAGCATTGAAAAAAAAATAATAAATACATAGAGCCGAACAAAATCAAAAATATTAATTCTATTTTTTCTCCTTTCCTTCATAGTAACAAGAGCATAGCATGAGAGAGATTTGGGTGTTATTTCTAGCAAATTGAACAACCACACAGAGCTGTTCAAGTGGCTCATTTGTTGATGTGTATAAGTAAATAAAAACTAAAAGACACACACACACAGACATGCATATATATATATATGAATGTATGTGTGTGTGTGTGTGTGTGTGTGTGTGTGTGTGCAATAATAAGTGTCGCGTGGGAGAAATAAAGGCAACTTTCTCTTTTTATATTTTTTGTTAAGTTAGAATTTTGTTTTGTTCAGGATTTTTCCAATTTCCTTTTTCGGATCTTTTTGGTTTGACGGGCAACACTTGTTTTCTTAACGAAACACTTTCAAACTAGGGACACTGGTAGAATGTGTCATATAAAACAACTTTTTCTCTTAGCCTTCTTAACAAAAAACTGTACATCGCAAGTTATTTCATGTTAAAGTTGTCGTATTTCTGTAATTTCAACCAATCACTGACGTCTATTCAGCTGAATACAGTTACTGCTGTGGCGGTGTATATGGTATTAATCCGTTGTTGACATATTTCATCCGGTTTTTTGGTTTGTTTTCATTTGAAGCAGACAAAATTACATAAAAATGGTAATTTATACATTTATATTGTTTATATAATAAATTACGCTGTGCGTATCTGTGTTTGTAACAATTTTTCGCTAGTGCTCAGTAACACATTTTCTAAATGATGGTAGAGTTTGATTTGAAGAAGATTTGGCTGCTATTATACTTGAATTACACTATTCTACTTGTTTCAGTTGATTGAATAAAAGCTAATAAGGGGGAAAAGCCATCAAAATACTTGAATATTGCCTGCACTTGTTATTGGAGGTGGCAGAATTATTAATGCACCTCCACCAAGTGCTTCACCCCCCCCCAAAAAAAACTTCAAGAATGGAAGGAAATTCGAGTTAATGCAAATATGAATTGTGAAAGAAAAAAATCTCTTTTACGGCATCACTTGAACACAATGCAGTAAGAACTATATCAATCAAATAGGAAACCAATTAATGGACTGTGTCAGGGTACATAAACAACAAAACAACGCTGCATCTATTAGGAGCGTTCCATGTAGTGAACAACTTAACATTTGTGCAAAACAAAAATTAAAAATATACCCATTTTTCAAAGTAAAGGAAAAATCGATCAATTACAAAAGTTCTCCCCTCAAAAGATGCACTAAAAAAAAAGAAAAGTTTTATAAAGCACTAAAATAAAAAAAAAGAAGAAGTTTTATAAAGATTCTAAAACCGAAACTAAATCGCTATTGAAAACAATTACTACTATACAGATTAACTTAGAATACCTGTGCTTGAAAAACTAAATACAGTGAAAAGTGCTTACACAAAATATTTCATTCTATCAGCTTTGTTCTAATCTGCTTTTTTATGAGACCCTTTTGCATAATCATCAATTTATAATTAAAGAAAATATCTTTCAAATGAATATATATTTATATATATACACACACACATACGTATGAATTTGTATTTATATATACATATAAAATATATATGTGGAGAGAGAGAGAGAGAGAGAGAGAGTGAGAGAGAGATAGAGAGTGTGAGAGAGAGAGAGAGAGAGTGAGAGAGAGAGAGGGAGAGAGGTTCAGAAAAATAATAGATGAGTGAGAGAAAATCAAACGAGCGATCAGTAGTTTGTCTCGACTACGGTATTGCACCCAATCCATAAGTGGCCACTTAATTCTGAACAATTTAAAATTCACTCTGCACTAGTCATAGGTCATTTTTACTGTTGGGTATAATTCAATGATGTAAACAGTAACAGTAATATGAAAAATTACGGAAAACAAGATATAAGCACCAACCTTTAGGATATTCTTACCGGGTCACTGGTTAAAGCACCATAATATCACAGACAACATTCGGAAATGATCTGGTGTCTATTCCTGATAACTAGAGTAACACAGGTTTTATAGATTTAAATGTGTTGCTCAGAAACAAAGTATAATGTTCGTAGGAGATTTGAACACACAACTCATGATTAGAGAACTTGATACCTTTTAATGTAAGCCTTGTCACAAAGTATTCGCCTCTCTCTCTCTCTCTCTCTCTCTCTCTCTCTCTCTCTCTCTCTCTCTCTCTCTCTTTCTCTCTCTCTCTCATTCAGCGAGCCAGTTAGCATTTATATAGCTTAATCTTCCATTGTATCAGGCACTGGTCCTTCATCGTACCAAACTCAATAAATTATTGTTGTTGCTGCTGTTGTTGCTATTGTCGTTGTTGTAGCAGTTGCAATTGTTGTTGTTGTTGTTGATGATCTCTGTTACACTGTTTCTTGTTTCCGCTTTGCATTTTGTCCTTGATTTGATGAAGATTTACTTGTTAATTCTAGAAGCATAAAGCCAGTGCTGGTTAAGCAGAACCATGATCAACTGAATTCAAACTGTGATAATCCCATCACATTTATTTATAAAAATAGTGTGCCTCCCACAAATAACACCCAACCATTTCCTCATAGTGTTTGATTTAAAGGAAATTTAGCCGTTATTTTAAAAGTCAAGTGATGAAATAGAGGCTTCCACGTTGACTTGGATTTAAATGGTTGGAGAAAGCGTATTTCAACAGGATCTCTACAACAGTGTAATTTCCTACAAAGGCTACTCCTCACCTTCTGTACACACTTGTGACAAGAAATCGATGTGAAACCTATGTGATTGTATATATAATTAAGTATTTAAGTCATTCAATAATTGAATAAAATACATATTAACAGTGCGTGTTTAACTTAATGCAAAATTCATTATGTGAAGAAGTGTTTATAATATAGTAATTGATATAATCAAGTCATTATTGTTATCGTCACACTTGTGGGTAACAACCTTGCGGAATATATTTACATCATTTTGCGTTCTGATTGCAAGTCCTGCCGGATTCGACTTTGTTCTTCATTTTCTTGGGGGTCGATTAAATAAAGTAAATAGTCAAATGCTTTAGTCAATTATATCTTTCCTATCAAAACATGCTTAAGTGAGGATTTAAAAAATAATCATTATGAAAGTGCCAAAGAAATGCCTTGTGCATTTAATTACACTCATTGTTCTGAGTTCAAATTCATCCGTGGTGGTGGTTGTCTTTAATCTTATCGACGTCGATAAGTTTCACTCAAGTAAGTACTGGGTTGAATTAATCGACTGCTCTCCCTCCCCCTCTCTCCTCACAAATTTGCAGCCTTGTGCCAATGTTGAAATCCAGTCTACATTGTAAAAGTTATGAGTAATAGATGGCAAAGTCAGTTGAACAGCGGATAAAAATGTCTTATATTATTTAGTTATGTTCATAGACTATCAAGTAGCAGTTCAAAGACTATCAAGTAGCAGTTCAAAGACTATCAAGTAGCAGTCAATTGATGGTTTGATATAATCGAGTAAAGTAAGAAATACAGTCATAATTATATTTATTAAGGTAGTGGAGTGGCAGAATTTGTAGAGCACCGAGCCAAAATGTTTCGCAATAATTGGTCATGTATTTATTATAATGGAAGTGTGTTGTAGTATTTATATCTTCAAATACAGACGGGTTTAACTGTGCTTCCAGGGGTCAATAAAATAATAGACCAGTGAAATACTGGGGATCGGTTTAATATTGCTACAAAGCAGAAGTTCTCAACGTGGGTAGTACCGCCCACAAGGTGTCGCTGGGCATGGTGAAGAGGGCGTTAGGCATTAGAGACGGAGAGTGGGTACTGAGGTAAGATAATTAACATAATAAATATACGGATCTTTTCACTTTCATCGGCAGATCGAGAAATTAAGTGTTTGCTACTAAACACTTTCAAACTTCGGACACTGGTAGAATGTGTCATATAAAACATCTTTTACTCTTAGCGTTGTTGAGAAAAGTTTCTATTTACGAAGCTATTTCGTGTTAAAGTTGTCGTATTTCGGTAATTTCAACCAATCAATGACGTGTATTCAGCTGAATAAAATTACTGCTAAAATTCTGTGGGGAGCGCAAAATTCAATATTGCACCCCTACATACTTTTCTCTGGCTTAGAAAATAGTATTTAAAAATTGATCTGTAAAAAGTTGGTTGAAGTTAGGTTTCTTCACAAAATAAGTACAAAGAACTAAAATGAATAAAAGGAAAATCCCCACCAAATCCCTACAAAGATATATTACTGAGCTAAAGCATCCTCAACATTAAAATTAAAATTATATATATACAACAACCACGGCCACTCACAACTGATGAAGTATTAAACTCCACAATCAACGGCCCTTCACAGTTCAGCTGTCCACTTCCTCATTTCCTTGGAATACCACAAGTGACCCATCATCATCATTGTCTTCTTGTTCTACTACAACCTTTACCACAGCTAAACAATAGCAACAACAAGATCAGCATTGGAAGTCAATCTTCAATACTAGAACAATTGATGACCTATTTAACTCCACAATCAAGAGCCCTTCACTTCATCAATTCCTCTGAATACCAAAATTAGCCCATCATCATCATCATCATCATTGCCATCATGTTCTACTGCTATTACCCTTACCACAACTAAACAATAACAACAACAGCAAGATCAGCATTGGAAGCCACTCGTCAAATCTAGAACACTTATTGACCTACTAAACAACATAGTCTCTAGCTCTTCTACACTGTCAAGCCGCTGAAATTTTTCTCAGAATAACACAAGAGATCCATCATCACCATCGTCATCCTATTCTATTGTACTACCATTACCAGTACTACTCCTGGATCTTTTTTAAAACGGGGGCCACATTTTTCATTAACGAAACACTTTGAAACTTGGAACACTGGTAGAATGTGTCATATAAAACATCTTTTTCTCTTAGTCTTCTTAAAAAAAAAAAAGAAATCCATAAATTATTCCATGTTAAAGTTGTCGTATTTCTGTAATTTCAACCAATCACTGACGTCCATTCAGCCGATATACATTAAGTGCCGACTACATAAACAAACGATTCTGAAACAATTAACCCTAACCCTAACCCTAACTCTAACCCTAACCCTAACCCTAGGGTTAGAGTTAGGGTTAGGGTTAGGGTTAAAGCAAATTTAAAATGAAAAAAGCAAATAGAACGAAGAATCGTTTGTTTATGTAGTCGGCACTTAATGTATATCGGCTGAATGGACGTCAGTGATTGGTTGAAATTATCGAAATAAGACAATTTTTTACATGAAATAAATTCAAATACAAAAATATTTTTCTGTTCTATAACACAAAATAGATAAGTATACGAAGTTTGAAAGTCTTTCGGTACCAAAAGCACTACGTAAAACATTAATGAAAAATGTGGCCCCCGTTTTAAAAAAGATCCCTACTCCTATTAGTGAAGAATCACTTCTTCCTTCCTCCACTGTCCACCTCAATCTGAATGTATACCTGACAGCTCCATGCTAAATCTGCCAGCTGTAAATAAAGGAAAATTATGAACACACGAGACCCCCAAATATGCCGCTATTCTCAACGCGTGAGACTATGGATGTGCAGTGACTGTAACTTCACTATTTACCCGAGACAAGACACACAGTTCGTACAAGCAATACCAGCCAACGTTAAACCACACAACACCACCATCACCAACACTAAATGCTTAATAACACTTAATAGCTTCTACACATGTAACCCGGAGTCCTAAAATCTGTTGCTACCCCCAACACAAAATGTGTCTGATGTGTGACTGTCCCTTCACTCATCTTCCAGGGACTCGATGCACTAGTAAAAGCATGACACCAAACCACCATCAAATCCACAATAGAAACATCCCTTACAAAGCATTATTGGTGTAGACTTTCATAGAAACTTAGAAGTCACCCAGATATCTACTGGGTACAATAGTAAAATCAACAGCTGCAAACCATGTAACTATAACCATATTCAACAATGCAACCATACCAACTCTGGTGAATCTGGCAAAAGACATAAAAAGACTTCTAGCTCTCGTGCAGGACCTGCCAATGCTACTACCCCAGTACACAACCACACCATTGCTGTCATTAACCCACAATCTCAACTCAATAATAATGTCGAATGTACAAGGTCTTTCACACTTTACAAATCGAACAAAAGTTTTATATCTTTGAGACCTTGCACAGCGAGAAAAGACAATGTGTAGCACTAAGTGAAACGCATCTGACTCCAGGCATATTGGATGCGGAAGTACATATGTCAGGTTATATACTACTCAGAAATAACTACAGAATACGGGAACAAGGTGTGATACATTAATAATGTATGTGGTTGATCTCAATTTGATCATAAGCATTACCTACTCCCTTCTTGATGCAGCCTACCATGGAGATCACTTCAAAGATGCTTCGTTGCTCATAAGTCAAACCCGAAATGAGAACAACCCACAGGCCAATGTACTTTTAGCAGGGGACTTTAATTTTCTTAGTCTCAGTAGACCTGAGGGTTATATCCAAACTAAAATTAAACAGCTGAACAGGAGAGATATGAGTACTGTTCGATACCACTAAATACTTCCTCATGTAACAAATCATTACTCGTCCAACTACGGAAAATAACATACTCGACCTAGTCTTTACCACAACTACAGACTTTATTCACAATGTTCAGGTCATTCCAACAGCTATTTTCGACCATGACATTATACAAGCATCAAGGAGGGTAACACACACAAATAACGTCAAACATGTCTCACTCCGCATGAACTTGAATTTCAGGAAGGCCATGTGGAAGGAAATCGAAACTTAAACAAACTGGTCTCCGTATATTGGGAACCCCAATGTTAGCGAGGGAATGAAGTTTCGGTACGAAGAGTTAATCAGGATCTGTTGAAAGCATGCGCCATATAAACAGGCCTATTCCCGCAAACACTTGATTCCGAGATCTTGAACACTGTTGTTCTAGTTCACTTCCACTGTTTACAGCAATGCTCGGAAGGAAGGTATGTAGCATGTGATCGTCGCATTGACAATGACAGAAAGTTGAGCAGAAAATCTGTATCAAATTCAGCCAAAAGCTTGGCAATACCTGCTCAGAAGCCTACGCAAAGTTTTCAAAATGTTTTCATCTTTCTCAAGGAGATCTTGTGCAACTGAAACCCGAGTGTCTTTTTGGTCAGCTGAAAGCAGTTTTGGCACAAACTTGGCAGACACGTGTCTCATTCCCAAATCTTCAGTGATAATGGACTGAACTGAACAGTAACTAATCTGCACATCCTCTGGTAACTCACGGATAGTGATTCGACGATTTCCCCTCACAGCTGCATGCATATCTGCGATGTTTTTCCAGGTCTGCTGGTTGAGGGTCTCCAAGAACATTCGTCAATATCAACATTTTTTCGGCCATCTCGGAAACGTCTGAACCACTCGTACACTTGTGTGCGGCCCATACACTCCTCTCCATGCACTTTCTACAACATTGCATAGGCCTCTGAGCAGGTATCGCCATGACAACTTTCTCTGTCATGGTTAATGTGACGATCACACGCTACACATCTTTCCAGGCACTGCTGTAAACAGCGGAAGTGAGCTAGAATGTTAAAACTTAGTGCGCATGCACATCAAAGTTCAAGGTCAATTTGTGCTAAGCAGCTTGACTCTGCGTGCTTTAGCTTCGTTACTATGGCAACAGCCCGGATACTTATTGATCAGACCTCGTATATGATAAAGTACAGAATCTATGTGAACTGCTGAGTATCTGAATTGACAACAAGTAATCTAGCGTAGAGTTCACAGAATGATGATAAATTCGGATGCTGTGTGTGTAATGCCAATTTTTCCAACGATGGCATACAACTCAAGGAGTTTAGCGTTTTCAAGCACCTTGGATCAAAGAAGAAGAAGAAGAAGTCTTGTGTTTCTTTGATGAATAACATGTCATCCGTACAAAAATCAATAATCTGAAAATTATACGATGTCGAAATCAATCATAGTCTCCATAATCGTTATCACCACCACCACGTGCATTATGTTACACAAAAGGCTCTATTTGTTTTACGTCATTGTTTTAGAACTCCGCCCATTCTCCTCCTTTTCTTCCTCTTCACCATCCTCGTCATCACTAGCAGTTATAATAATAAAGTTTACTTAATGGTCTTAGAGGAGTTAATTAGGTGTAAAGGAGAGAGAGAGAGGGAAAGAGACAGAGACAGAGAGAGAAGAAAGGCGGGAGAAAGAGAAAGAGAGAAACATTTGAGATGTCAAAGGTGTAGAGACTGTGTGCGCGCGCATGTGTATCGGGAAAGAGAAAAGTATTATGAGAGGCATGGAAAAATTGATTACGAAGATTTATCCATTGGACAAGTAATAACGCTTATGTCAGTCTCCAGCAGGTTGGTGTTCGTTGGATTTCTTTCTGTTTTTTTTTGTTTCCGTAGCTTTCAATTGCAGTTCACTTGCGGTGGAATATGATAAACACACACACACACACGCACGCACACACGCACGCACGCACGCACGCACGCACGCACGCACGCACGCACGCACGCACGCACGCACGCATCTAAGCCCAACACACAAACATTTCCTAAACGTGCACAAATACGAAACCCTATAACTAAAACATACGGTTTTCCATAAAAAAAAAACACTCAAGCTTCTAAAATCGTTGTGACCTGGAATTCACGACCACAAGGCAGTGATGTTAGACTGGGCGGACTTTGTTGCTGCGACCCGGTTGGAATCCGGCCATAGTAAATAAAATAACACAATACAACACTAACGTTTTGGAATTCCACCATAACATATGGCAGTGACATTGGAATAATACTACAAAGATAACCCCAATACATATTCTTGCCAATCACGAATTACACACGCAATAAAGCAGATTGGAGAATATAACATACATAAAAAAAAACCAAGTCACCAATACAGAGATAGCACGAACGATATTTAAACACAATTAAAGTAACAGAACTCATTTGAAATGCAGGTATTCAAAGCAAAAACAGTATAATAAACATACATGTCTTACCCTAAACCTCAACAAGCTGCACACTCAACTATACAATATCATCACATCAATGAGAAAGCTTTCAAGGCATACAATATGTACTGACTCCAAAATATTGATATCTCAAAAGGTGTTATTTTTATAGATACGCTCTCTTCATTTTCTAAATAAACCTCACCAATTCATCCAAATATCTCACTAAGCAAACGATATTACTTTTGTTTTGCTCCAGGCGCCACATTCCTCTTCCCACATGTAACTAGCATAGCTACATAACAAGCAATTTCGTCAACTCGACTCTGTTCACTTGTCTACCATATACTGTACTCTGCCACGTTCCTAACGTAATGTACCATAACTACACACACGCACACACACACACACACACACACACACACACACACACACACACACACACACACACACACACACACACACACACACACACACACACACACACACACACACACACACACACACACACACACACATGACAGAAGTAAATAGACATCTTTATAATCCTTATAATATAAAAAAATAGACATCCTTATAATCATTAAAATTTATTTGAATCTGAAATTATACATTCAAATTATTTATTAATTATTATAAAGTGAATATCTAATATTTAGTAGACGTGCCCTTTGCATTTTTCAATACAAGGATCCTATAAGGCATGCTACTGCTCAGATGACGAATATTCTCTTGGGGAATTTCTTGCCAAGTTTGATGCAGTAATCTCAAAAGATCCGGCTTTGAGGATGCTTTCTTGTTCTTTTTATGAAATGGCCTGTCCATTATGCCCCAGAGGTGTTCAATAGGGTTCATATCAGGTGACTGGCTTGACTATGGAAGTTTTTTAATGCCATTATTTTCCAACCAATCTTGGGTCTTTTTAGCTGTATGACAAGGAGCTCCATCTTCCATAAATAGAAAATCTTTAATTATTTCACCACTGGAGAAGATTGGAAGGAGTCCTTTCTGCAATATGGACTTATATTTATCTGAGTTTATCTTCCCACCACACTCCACCAGCTCTGATTGATCATTGCTCCAAATTGTTCCCCAGACAATCACAAAATAGCTGCCTTGTTCCATTGTTGGCTGCAATCTTTTTATCAGATTCTTGATCACAGTGTCTCCACCCCCACACTCGACCACTGTCAGAAAATACAGCAAATCTGGACTCATCACAGAATATGACAATGTCCTAAAATGCTAGAGGCCACTCCATCATCTCACTAGCTAAAATATTTTGTCCACTTGATATTGGCTGGTTGAAGAAGTGGCTTCCTTCCTGCTGCTCTACCATAGTAGCCAAGTTTGTGGAGGCACATGACAACTGTTCTGAAATTGACATAAATTTGTTCTGCTATGTCAGAGGCCTTTTGATGAGGATTATTCTCTACACTTCACTTAACAAGGCAAAGGGTCCTGTCAGAGGGCCCTGGTCGACCTGGGCAAGGTAATGTGAATTCCTTCTCCTGTCTGGTGAATTGCACAATCACCTTGTTAAATGTAGAAAGCGGGATCCCAAGGTTTTCTGCGACTTTACGCTAAGTCCACCTTCAGATTGACCTACGACACGGCCTCTTTGAAATTTGTACAGCTCCAAGGCTTCATTTGTATGCGGCGTGATTAAGCAGTTACATATAGAACCTGAAACATAAAAAAATGTCCATCAATAATAAACAAAATGATGTTTTATGGGGTGTCTATTTACTTCTGTCATGTCTGTGTATATGTATGTATGTATGTACAGGGTGGCCCAAAAGTAGGTTTACAGTTATCACGTAGGCACTTTAAATTTCTTTTAAAACATTTTATTACATTTAAATTTCTATCTTACAAACTGAAAAAAGGAGCTTGACAAAATTAAATTAAATTAGCATAGAATAATGGTTTCATATTATTTTTATAATTAAGATCTAAACTGCTGATATATGAATGCGAAAGAGATAGTTGAATAACTGTAAACCTACTTTTGGGCCACCCTGTATGTATATATGTGCGTGTGCTTGTGTGTAATTGTGTTTGTGTGCATGTGTGTGTGTGTGTGTGTGTGTGCGTGCGCGCTTGTGTGTGTACGTACGTATATACATACATACATACATACATACATGCATGCATACATACATACATACATACATACAAACATACATACGTAGTACATATATACATATGCTATTTTCATTTATATTAAACATCTCCCGCAGGGGTCAATGCAACCCACGAAACATACTGGATTACTTTACAAGCTCGATGATCGTTAATAAAATACTGTTCAGAAAAAAAAAAAAAACACACGAAAAAACAAGCAATCAATTGGCTTCATAACACTTGATATGTAGAAAAAAATATTACATTCGCAGAATGTAGAAGATTCAGAGAGAAAAAGGAGCCGAGAAGAGGCGTAGCTTTAAGGATTAAAATTTAGTGGTTCCTCTCGTGACACCCAGTGTCTTATTCAGACATAGTATATCTAGGACTACACCAATTGAGTTGAACTTAAAGATTATAAAGCGAAATATTTGTTGAAAGTTCTTTTCATATAATCATGATATTACACATGCCAGCAAAGTGGTGAGCAGGCAGAATTGTTAGCTCGCCTGGCAAAATGCTTAGTGGCATTTCGTCCGTCTTTACGTTCTGAGTTCAATTTCGGTCGAGGTAGACTTTGCTTTTCATCCTTTCGAGGTCGATAAAATAAGTACCAGTTGAGCACTGGGGTCGATGTACTCGACTTACCTCCTCCCTTGAAATTGCTGGCCTTGTACCAAAATTTGAAACCGATATTATACATGCCTGCCATACTAAAAGATATAAATGGCACATATTGACCGAATAACGTAGGTTCTTTGTTGCCTTGTCGCTCTGTTTTGGGTTAATGCTTGTCGTGCCTCATCCACAAATAAAACCAGAGGCTAAGACAGCACATTGTATTAATCGTAAATTAATATATATTTTAAGCTTAATATATATTTTAAGCTTTAAGATTTTAAGCTTGAGATATCTGTAGGCGGTGGCATCTTCATGACTGCTTCGACCTGGGATCCCTTCGCGATTCTTTCGGCCGATAAGGTGACCAAGATATTCCACACTGGGTTGTGCGATCAGGCACTTTTCACGACGGCATTTGAATCCTTTGCTGTTCAGATGAGAGAGCAAACGCCACAGGTCGCTCAAGTGGTCATTTCCTGCTGACGAGCACATCGTCTTGATTAACTCGATCTACTACTCAAAATATACATAATTGGTATTTTGTTCACAGACGCCAGAAAGAAGGAAAGTAAAGTCGACTCCTGCAATTAGTGAACTCAAAACTTTAAGGTATGTGATGAGAGTAAAAATTTTCTTCTTCATGAAAAGTATATAGTTAAGTACATGTTAATATATTTTTAAGGCTGTTAAGGCTGTGTCGTAAATAGCTTGCTTACCAACCACATGGTTCCGGGTTCAGTCCCACTGCGTGGCACCTTGGGCAAGTGTCTTCTACTATGGCCTCGGGCCGACCAAAGCCTTGTGAGTGGATTTGGTAGACGGAAACTGAAAGAAGCCCGTCGTATATATGTATATATATATATATGTATGTATGTTTGTGTGTCTGTGTTTGTCCCTCCACCGTCGCTTGACAACTGATGCTGGTGTGTTTACGTCCCCGTAACATAGCGGTTCGGCAAAAAGAGACCGATAGAATAAGTACTAGGCTTACAAAGAATAAGTCCTGGGGTCGATTTTCTCGACTAACGGCGGTGCTCCAGCATGGCCGCAGTCAAATGACTGAAACAAGTAAAGAGTGAAGAGTAATCAAATTATACTCCAAATGAGAAAAAAAGTCATTAACGTTTACCACGCGTAAAGGCTATCAATAGGAGATAACTTCAAAATATCATTAAAAGGAGGAGACATTTAAATAGAGAGTGAGTGTGACATAACGCAATGTAAATGTTTTTCCCCGGCTCTCTACTATTTCTATTACCCACCCATATCTTCACCCTACATTTAATGTTAATAACGGATAATTGTTTACTGTTACCAAGCGACATAGTAAATGGATAACCAACAAATATCGATAAAGTTCTAATTCCACCGAGAGTTTTGTAAACAACTGATTGGGTGTGACGTACAATGAACGGACGACATTACTTAGGATAAACAATCCAGTAAAACTACCCGTTCACGCCATCTCGTAATGTTTTAATGACTTAGCTGTATTTTTATGGAGTTTTTCGTTTTAGCAAGGATAGTTTTTAAACCTCCTTCTAACGTTTTAATTATGCGCTGCCCAACTTCGTACTTTTTAAATTTTTTTCTTATTTAAGACGTCCTTCTAACCTCAGAAATTCAGAATCTGAACCCCACCCCCAAATTAGATGAAAAAGAGTTTTAGATTTATAAAACTGATTCACAGCATCAGTGCTTTTTAAATAAATATATTTCGTTTCAATTTTCAAAATAATTTAAATATTTGTAAAATATTTTGTTTGAATTTGAAAGCGTTAGCGCGACGCATTATTTCCCGAAAAGTTTAAAGAAAGCATTGTTTAATAGAAATAATAGAAAATACATTTCCTGAAAATAATAAACGATGTTCTTTCAGTTTTAATTTATTAAATACGAAATATAATTACCAATACAAGCACAAAATATATTTACAAATTTCAAAAGTACACACACGCAACACACATGCACGCGCGCGCACACACACACACACACATACATGCGTGCAAACACACACACACACACACACACACACGAAACGCACAAACGCATACGAATACACACAACACACATACACATAAATATACATACACATAAATATACATACACATGTGAGCATAGGTGCGAAACAAGATGGAGAAAATGATATTCGAATACCAAAGTTTGAAAAAAAGTACTTTTTTTATTGAAGCTGTAAAAAAAAAATCACTCACTGTGTTACTCAGAGTTTGGCGTAACCGTTCGTCAGACAGTTTGTGAAGTTTTTACAGTTTCAATAACACACACACAGATACACAGACAGACAGACAGACAGACAGACAGACAGACAGACAGACAGACACACACACACACACACACACACACACACACACACACACACACACACACACAAGTGTGTGAGACAGGCAAGGTTTGACAGATGTATTAGTTTAACGCTTTAAAATAAAAATAACCGAGTCTTCGCATTTCGGATGTTTGCACTTCATCAGAAAAGTATCAGATTGAGAAAAGGTGGCAGGAACCAAAATGGAAAGCAAAAAGGAGAAAGAGGCTACGAACGAGGTTTTGTAGTTTTATGAAGAGTGTTAGAAAGGGATAAATAACAGGGTGATGTGAGCATGTACAGGAGGGTATCCATGTGTAAAGACAGGCATAGGGTATGTGCGCGTGTGGTTTCATGAGGTGAGTGTAGGTGTGGTGGTGTGCAAGTATGGGTATGTAGGGGCGTGGGATTTTGGGGCGTTGGAGGATGGTGTGTAGGTGTAATCGTATTGTATGTGTGAGAAGGAAGGCAAGGAGGAGGTCGCAGGCATGAATGGGAGGTGAAGGGGAAGGTAAGAGGTATGTGATATTTAAGAAAAAACACAGATGAAAAAGACTGTATAAATAGTAAAATGATAACACTGGTGAAAGGTCAAGAGGTTATGGAGCAGACATAATTTCTGGAGAGAGTAAAAGCTGATGAGGGAAGGGTTAAAAAAAAAAAGCAGATAAACGAAGGCTGTTATGTGGTCACAGACTGAAAAACGAAAGGGGAATAAATTAATGATATGACGCTGAAGAAACAATAATTCTTTTTATATATGCATTGGAAAAAGTTAATAAAAATACAAAAATAAAAAAGAATAAGATAATAAAAGAACGAGTGAAGAGTGTGGGGGTTACAAGTACCCGCAGAGTGCTCGTCACATGCTCCACGTATGGAGGATGAAAGCAGAAATATAGGTGTTATTTTTAGAAAAGGTTTTGTAAAAAGTCGTAATATCCAGTAATATGTTTCAGAGGTGAAATAGGGAACGGAGACAAGTGTGGAAAAATGGAAGCGAACTGGATCGACAGAGGGTGGGGGCAAAAGTGAACTGGTGTCGTTGATCAGCATGTGGTGGATGCAGTTTGCGTTGAGAGCGACGAAAGGAGAGATTGAAAAGTGAGTGCGTGTATGTATATTAGTGTATGTGTGTGTGTGCGTGTATATATATTTGTGTGCGCGCGCGTGCCTGTGTTAGCGAGGGAAATAGTAGTCGAGTGAAGCGGGTACGTATGTGTGTTTGTATGTTTGGGTGCACGTGTGAGTGTGTATGAATGGGTCCGTGATCAAAGGCATTCCAGATGCCTAAATTCCGTTGCCTTTTCAGAAAGTGTACCACGGTTAGCATTAACCAATGCATCTTATTGTGATTACTGTGGTTGACGTTAGAGACAGAACATTCCAGATAGCAGAAAATATTACATAGCATTGAGTCATGTTCAGTTAATCTTGTAAATAACGAACCTCATCAATTTTTATACTATTGATGATGTTATCATTGACGTGATTGTTGTGGAAGTTGCTGTTGTTACTTTAAGAATGATAGTTACCTTGTTGTGGTTGACGCAGTCGCTGTTGTGATTATTGTCACTACAGTTATTTTGTATGATATTGTTGTTGTTATTGATGTAAGTAGGATTCGGATCGTTGTGGATAGTGTTATTGACTGCTGTTAATGGTTTGTCGACACTAATCGTTGTCGTCGAAGCTGTAATTGTTGCCGTTGAAACTGTAATTGTTGTCATTGAAACAGGTATCAAAAAATATATATGATAAGATCCCTATTTCTGGATTCTTGGGCGTCAAAAAGTATTTTGAATCCACGACAGAATGCAAAGCGGAGTTAACTTAATATTAGTCGCTGTATATGTTGTGCTTCTCTCGTTCACTCGCAAAGAAGAACACAGTGATATTCCAGACAGGTTTATTATCTGTCTCTCAAACAGAGTATAACAAGAAAAAAGATGAACGCAAAAAGAGAAATGCCCCTGTACCAGCTCTGCTTATGTAGCAGTAAGCCAGTAGAACATTTTAGAGAGTTCTACAACTTTCCATTCGATTCTGTTTTTAAATACAGTTCCAAATAAAATTTAATTATAAAAACATAATGGGACTTTTTTAAAACATCGAATGTCTATGAGAATCCAGTAGAGTAAACTAGGCATCAAAGGGGTCTTTAGGCAGAAAATGGTTGAGAACCACTGATGTAGAAAAACCATTCCCTTCCTGACATCATGACGATAAGATCACTGAAGGAAGGTACTATATAATGATAAAAAAAAATGGAAAATAATGCTGAAAGAAGAATGGAAGAAAAAGACCAGGAATGTCCTGGAAACAAAATTAAATGTGAGGAGCATCATTAAAGGAATCAATACCTAGAGAAGAACAATACTAAGGTATTTGAGTCAAATAGATAGGTGCACTAGACATTTGTTAAAACTACACAACGTAATACACCTTTGGAGTAATGCTAACAGAATGTCTATATTAAAGAGAGAGAGAGAGAGAGAGAGAGAGAGAGAGAGAGAGAGAGAGAGGGAGAGAGAGAGGGGAGAGGAAGAGAGAGACTTACCAGTCGTTGTGCATGCGCCACAGTGCACTTTATATATACACTAATGAAGTAACCGAGAAAATAAATGGTTATTAGAATAAAAATAGACTCGTTAGAATATTAAGTAGACTAAAGATATAGAAAAGATAAGGCTAACTGTTGCTGATTTTTAGAATATTTCAGTAATAATTAATCAAAATCTTTTTTTGCATAAAACTAATTCATTAATTCATTTATTATAAAAATTTTCACTTTTACAGATACAGCTACTGTTAAATTTAGACTACACAACCAATTCCATTAAATGTTCTGAAAAATATCAAATATCGCAACAATGGGCTGTTCTGCAAGTACAATTACGAAAAAAACCTATCCTGGAGCAGCGCAAGACCAAACTCTAAAACATGGAGAACGTAGGAAAAGGTAATTTTATTTTTTACTTTGGCACCACTGAGTTAATATTCTTTTATGTTTTTTATTCTTTTACTGGTTTCGATCATTCGACTACTGCCATGCTGGGGGTTTTTAATCTCCATTTTGGGAGACTATTCAGGTCTCACTACTTAGTTTGGTAGTCATTTTGATCTTTATTTACCAGATGACTAAATACCCCATAATGAGTAAATACCACAAGGAATTATGAGTAATTCATAGTGGCTGTGTGGTAAGAAGTTTGCTTCTCAACCATATAGTTCAGTCCCATTATGTGGTACCTTGAGCAAGTGTCTTCTACTATAGCCCCGGATCGACTTTAGAAAAGTGCGAATGAAATACAAAAAATAAATAAGGAAGATGACAAAGATGATCAGATTATGTAGCTTGTAGATCAACAGTCTAAGCTAGAAAATAACATATATATAAAAAATATACACCTTGTAATAAAGTAGATATCAGCGTGGTGCTGAACTTTTAAATAGCTCGTGGTGCGGTTCATGAAAAGATGAAGAATCATGAAAAGGAGAGAATTATTTTATACGTGAGGGATGAACAGAAGTGTAATGTAAGTATGTCTTAGTGTCGTTAAGTTCTCAAAAGTTGATAGACATCTGTCAATATTGAGAAAAATATGGACGTATCCAAGAATGCCCAAGTTAGTTCCACCAAATTATAGTGCAGGTAAAAGGGTTGTTGACAAAGGAAATCAAAGAAGTTTGTTTCTGAGAAGGTTAGTAATGTCGGCATTGGAGTGGTCATAGAGTTTACGAGTGGATTATTGAATTCGATGAAAATTTGCCTTCTAACATAATCTATGAATAAGCTGGCATGATTAGAGTAATTTTAGAACCCATAGACACACTTCTAATTTGTGAGCGGTGTTGAAGAGTAAGTGGAGAGATTTAGTGACTAACATTTCAACCAGTTTGCGTAATATGATATTGCTACTAATGAAACCAACGATATTGATTGCATTTTTTTTTCTTTTGAATTCTTCTCCAAACAAGTGACAGCTTAATGACATCGAAATCAATAGTTCATTCTAAAGAAACTATTCAAGAAAGACCTCCACAGGAATATACTGAAAACCACATTGATGCAGTTGTAACTTTTGCAACGGATCAAAATATACAAAACGATAACAATGAAAACATCCAGAAAGAGAACACTGATTTGAAAAATTCTTGCAATGAGAAAAAAGAACAGGATATTAAAAGTCCAGAAAATAGCTACAATAACAAGAAATCGGAAGAAACAGTTCAATCAGAATCAGTAGACATGACAAATGAAATAACATTTGCCGAAATAGACCAAACAAATTCATCGTCTGAATCTAATTCTGGTGTAAATCTAAAAGAGAATGGAAACCTGCGATCTGGTGAGAGAAATATCAGCGCTAAAATAAATTTCTACAAGAAAATTCAACAGCTTAAAGGTTCAAATAATTTAATGCATGTGAGTAATACTTCTCTAAAGACGGAGGTTAGTAGAGAGGAGAAAGCAGTCCATGATTTACTAATGGGCAATATGCAAGTTGAATGCCTAAGTGAAGCCAAAATCGTACGAATATTTACCAGCAGTACATTCACAGGTAAATGATAACATTTTTGATTGGCAAAATAATAATTTTAGTATTTTAAATGTTTGAGTTGTTGCTTTTCCTTAGTTATTGATGGTGTTGAGCAGTGGCGGCTCGTGTATAGGAACCGTGGAACTGCAGCACCCTCTATTTCCACTCGATATTATCGATAACATTCAATATAATGAATCCTTTTTTCTTTAATTCTTTCTTTATACTTGTACATTATGTAACCCTTAAGTTTAATGTCAGTAGCCATCCTCTAGTTTATGAAAAAAATACAAAAGTCCTTGTATAGAACTGTGCGCTTCACAGCTCCAGTGATGCGGTGTTTGGCTGTTGTGCGCATGCTCACAAGCCCGAGATAGGAAGCTTCGCAGTAGGAAGAGAGAGCACTGCGTGAATGACAGTGCGGGTGAAAGGTAGTGTTTCTTTTTGAATTCGTGTGTGTTGTGCTTAAAACGTGTTTATATTCTTGAATGTGATAAATTATATTATTATCCTGCTTCTAACTTCAATGTTGCTACTAGGATTTGAAAAATAGGCACATTTTCACCTCCTTATTTTGTCATTTGAGGGGATTTTTGAAAAACAAGGAGGAATTCGCGGCGGTGTTCAGTGAACAAATTAAACACACTACCCGGCAGTGGATAAAACGCGAACCGATCAAGTTTATGTATAAATTTTCTTTTTATATGTTTGTTTCCTTTTTACACAATATTAAAACAACAGCTAAACATTTTCTGAAGCAGCACCTCCACCAATTTTATCTACGAGTCGCCACCTGGTGTTGAGTAACCATAACTAAATACATCTCAGAACTCATTACTGTTATGAGTAATGCCGAATGAATTGTTTTGACAAGCTCTGCATTCGTGATTCTCTTCACGGAAGGTTGGGACACACGGTGGACACTAACATGCACAGCACATCATAAAGTTGTCTGCGTGTGTGTGATATAAATACATAAACACACCGGTACATATAATATAGATATATAAATACATATACATGTATATATATATATATATATATATATATATATATATATATATATATATATATATATATATATATATGCGCGCGCGTGCACACATACACACACACACACACACACACACACACACACGCACATAGGCACTTAGACACATAGACACACACACATACATGTATAATAGTGCTTATATTTACAAATCCATAAACCCATCCTTTTCTATTGCACATACACACGCACTCTTTGAAGAAGCCTATTTGATTTACACGCACATATAAAACACCTCATTAAACACACCAGTATACCACCTTGGCTATTTCTTGATCTAAACACACTCGCATACTCAAATGCGCAATATAAAAACGCATCATTTTCAATTGCACACACACACGTAACTTTAATTAACTCTGATTCACACAGACACGCACAAAACACACTACGCTCACGCACATACACTTGTACTATCAATTGACACAAACATATATTCGAATTACATACGCTCATACACAAATTTACACACTAATTTACACGCGCGCGTAAAGTAGTCACCCTAGACATATATTCACTCATATATAAAAACTATTTTCCCCTTCAAAACATACACTAAATTATAAACGCGCACACACATCTAACGCTGTTTACATTGTACTTGCATTAAATAATACAACGATTTCACACCAAACTCACTGACATATATATTCACTCACGTACTTGCATAGTCACATAACTCACACGCGCATATACACGCGCGCGCGCGCATGAACACACACACACTGATATCCGCTCTTACAGTACACACTAACGGCACCTAATATGCGCACGCACACACATCCATACATACACAGAACGAAAAACACCGACACACACGTGCACACACACAGAGACACACACTGCACGCTGCACCCCATCGCATAACTGGTATTAAGCACACACACACACACAGACTCACACTCTCTCTCCTTCTCTCTCACTCTTCCTCTCTCTCCATCTCTCTCTCATTCTTTCTCTCTCTCTCTCTCGCATGCGTCTGCACCATTTCCTCATCTGTTCTTTTAGAAAAAGGACAAACGCCCGAAACATCCCAGATACTCTTTTTTCTTGCCAGCATTATACTAATGTGTGTGTGTGTACAAGTTTGTGTGTATATGTATGTGCGTGTGTGTATTTGTGTGTGTGAGAGAGAGAAAGAGAGAGAGAGAGAGAGAGAGAGAGAGAGAGAAATAGAAAGAGAGACAGAGAGAGAGATAGATATATATATATAGAGAGAGAGAGAGAAAGAGAGAGCATGTGTGAGAGGGTTTAACTAAAACAACCAATTTTTATTTACAAACAGTTTGAGTTTTCAATCTATATTCTATAGATACCCAACACGAACGAAATTACTTAATGGAGAATGCTTACTGTAAACTGAAGACTTTCTGTCAACAAAATGGCTACCAGTTTCAAGTTGTGGACATGCGTTGGGGTATTGGACAAGATGCTACCAATGACCACCTAACAACCGAGTTGTGTATGAAAGAGTTGAAACTATGTCAGAAACTTTCGACCGGACCAAATTTTGTGGTGAATATTTATTTCATAAAATCTTTCGCTTTGCTTTTCGTAATGTATCTGAGTGGAAGGAAAGTCATCGAAAGAATAGAGCATTGAATCACATTATCAAGGATGCTGAGTTCAAATCCACAGCAGGCGCCTCGTTTGTTTTCGAGACACGGTACATTATTATACATTCCTGCATTTCAGCATTTCTGGAGAAAGTGTCTGCAGACGTAGTTGTGTAGTAAGAAGCTTGTTTCCCGATCTCATGGTTCCTGGTTCAGTCCCACAGCGTGGTACCTTGGGCAAGTACCTTAGGCCGACTAAAGCCTTTTGAGTGGATTTGGTAGACGGAAACTGAAAGAAACGCGTCGTATATATATATATATATATATATATATATATATATATATATATATTAGATCGCTGACCACTATACTAATTTTTTTCTCTCCTTGTTTCTTTCCGTCTTCCTTTCTGTAGAAGAGCGTAGGCTCGAAACGTTAAAGACTTTCTCAATTCCCGAGCGTTATACTAATACATCTATTTGTTTTCAACACCACCTATCTTCGTCTGTTGTTTTTTTCGTAAATTCTCCCATATATATATATATATATATATATATATATATATATATACATACACATGTTTATATCTGTGTCTTTGTGCCAGTCTTTGTCTCTCCTCCACTGCTTAACAACTGGTGTTGGTATATTTACGTTCCCGTAACTTAGCAGTTCAGCAAAAGAGATTAATAGAATAAGTACCAGGCTTAAAAATAAGTACTGGGGTCGATTCGTTTGACTAAAAGTTCTCCAAAGTGGTGCCACAGAATGACTGCAGTCTAATGACTGAAACAAGTAAAAGATAATGGATAGAAGAAAGCTGATCATCCATTGATACTCATACAAACCCGCGCACGTTTATGTTTAGGAACGAAAGAAAATACCACTGAACACTTGGTATAGAGTGTATATTAATTGTTAAATAATTGGTGACTCACCCCATTGCAACTCAGGGTTTTACGCATGTAAAATACACGTGTGATCCAGTCCGGTAATATTTTATGAATAATTGAAGCTGCGTCTGCAATACGCTAGTTAGGTTGATTCTTATTGGTCAAAAGCAGATCTCGTAGTCGAAATGTTGTTCGCTAGACTACTTGATGAAAGAGAAATCATCTGCTCCGCACTCGAAGACATCATGAGGCAAATCGGTTCAAATATTAAAACTAGCGATATAAATTAATTGGAGAGGAAATATTTTAATTGCTGTCATAAACAGATTCTACAGGTCTGGAAATCCAGAGCGTCCCGATTCAAATCTACAGCCAAAGATCAACGAGCGCCGTGAACGATTTGCCTCCTGATAACTACGAGTGTGAACTAGATGGTTTCTCTTTCATCAAGTAGTCTAGCGAGCAACATTTCTGACCTAACATATATTCAACTACGAGATATTCCTTTGACCAATAAGAATCGAACTAACTAGAGTATTGCAGACGCAGCTTCAATTATTCATAAAATATGACCAAAATTATTGATAGATACTTTCATTCATGAAATGTCAAGTAGGTGACTCAACAACAGAAAATGTATCGACTTCAAACGGGGGGAAAAAAACAGTGGTTGTGCGTTCATACTTTTCTTCCAGGGCAACAAGAATGTAATTAAATTGCTACGATCGGGAACCGAGCCCTGAGTTGCAAACACAGTTTGCTTGCAACATTCTAGTTACATTATGTTCTTCACTACATGTGACAAAACTTGTGCATGGTAACTCGATCCACTAGAAGTAGCAATCAAATCTCCCTCAAATTCCATTCTGCCGTCTTGGAAAATGAAGAATACATTGTATAACGTAGTTCCAGATACACTATCTGAAAAAACAAAAAAAAAACAAAAAAAGAAGACTGGATTGTCACGGATAAAATGCCTTTACTCATTGGTCAGTTCGATCGGTTGACGCTAAATGGCAACAATAACAACAGCAACAACAGCTGCAGCAGCAGTAATAATAAAAGCAGGCATAAACGTTGATATGCGCTAATATACACATACACCTGTTGAACCATTATTGGCTGTGTGTTACTGTTATGGGAATGCGGTAGAGTTTCCTTACTTAAACATTAACAATTCTTTACCGACATGCATGCCCTTTGACAGTTATTTTCTCATTTTTCACTTCTATCTTCATTCATCCGAATGATTTATATTCATTTATAAATATTTTCTAATGACATTAAAGGAGCAATTTGCCGAGAACTGGATTTGCTAAACAAAATGATATGTTATCATTATAAGTGCAAATAGTACTTGTGATCATGAATAAAAAAAATTAACTTGAAAGGATTTTTATTTTGCTTTTATTTGAAACATTACTTATTCCTTCACTTCAGACATTCCTCTCCCACAAATATGGTTATCGACCTTGCCCCAGAATCATCAACAAAGCTATCTTTGAAAGGTTTTCATCAGACATTAACTCCGCCGAAGACAAAGAACTCATACATCGGTATATGTTTTAAATAATTTTAGTTACTTAATGAAATTTTTATACATTGAATGCCTAAATGTCTACAACAAATTATTATTAAGATTATCATTTATAAAATTGAAGTCTTAAACTTACATAAATTCATGCACACATACATTCACACACGCACATACATACATACATACATACATACACACACAAGTAGAGATACCTGGCGTTGCTCGGGATTAAAATAGTATAGTTTAGTTATGCCGAAACAAGTGATATGAGAAAGTGCAGCATTGACAAGAAAACATTTTTGAAGTAAATGATGGGCTAATTCGACTAAGCAACATGCTATGCGTCCGTTTGGAGTATTTCAGGCCTTAAACTGTCATGGAAAGTTGGAGGTGGGGGTTTTGTGATTTTTGAACGCATAGAAAAGCTTTCAGTAGATATACTCTGTTTTGAAGCAGTCGGCGCTGTGTCTTCTAACACGACCCATCATCTGAAATATTGAAACCTCCTTCGGATTTGTTGTCCTACATCATTCATAAAATAAATTTGGAGGAACTGTGGCTGTTCATTTGTGGGTAACGGAACCAATGAGGTGATAGACTTGCCCTTGAACTTTTACGTCGGCGTAAATTCATGTTTAACTATCTTAGATGCAGTAAACGATGTCATTTGAAATGCAGAGTTGTATTGTCTGATATTGTTCAGAAAATCCTTTGACTGGATGGAAGTGCCTTCTAGAAGATCCACAAGAGGTTGAGAAGGAGCTGGTAGTGCTGGCAATCTTACCTGACCGCCTGAGCAGCACATGCCATTTGTTTCATTTGAAAATTTTAAAGCTCTACAGAAACGACAATTTGTGTTTAGCACACCAATTTGACAGAATTATCATATTTATAAGAATGGGATGGATCATATCTGAAAGCGGCTTCAGGAGTTGGGAAGAACGAATTTATACGTAGTCTGTTTCTGAGAGCTATTCTATTGGACTTCTGTCTAATCATTAAAACATTGATTTAATGATTCAGCATTAAGTGCTCTTTTCTTTCGACATGTGTGTGCGTGCGTGCGTGCACGTGTGTGTGTGAGAGAGAAAGAGAGAGACAAAGAGAAATGAGAGAGAGAGAGAGAGAGAGAGAGAGAGAGAGAGAGAGAGAGAGAGAGAGAGAGAAAGTGAGTAAATGAAGGTGTGTGTCGTGAGACTGATAGAATAAGCATCAGATTTTAAAAACAAGTAGCACGGTCGATCTGTTGTACTAAACCCTTCAAGGCAAGCCTCAACATGGCCACAGTCTAAAAGCTGAAGCCAGTAGAAACGGTAGAGGCTTCGAACTAAGTACAACATACTATTTAATCTGACAATGTACTGAATACAAAATACTATCTAATCTGACAAAGTACTTTATAAGTACAATATTCTATCTTATCTGACCTCTACGTCCTAGCTACGGACCTGCCATGGTGAATTTTGCCTTTTATTCTTTCAGGGTTAATAAATAGATATCGATACCTCACAGAATTCGTTTCAACTGGTTTCTTTATCCTCTGAAAGTACTTGTGTCTCTACCCAAAAGAAATCAATTTGTTCCATTATTATTCTCAACATATGAAACTTATTCTTTGCAGTTGGTACAAAGAAGACCTTAATTCGTTGGCTCCCTCCTACATTCTTCAACCAATTGGATATGTTCTTCCATTGTTTCTCAGCCACAACGAAGAAGAAAGGCAAGAGGCCACACAACAGTGGAATAAAGAAAGCAGCCAACTAAGAAAAATTATCTGTGCAGCAGCTAAACGTCTCCTTGAAGAAGATGAAGCCAGGCGTTTCCTAATGTCAGGTAAATTTATCGACTAGTGTGTAGCACTGGTTTCATGACATTGAGCAGGTGAGAGTAGTCGATAGCAATTTCTTTAATTTTTGCATAATGAAATTTACTTTAATTTCTTTGAATTATTTTTCCGGATTAACAACAATAAAACAGTCACCGAAGCAGAAATTATGCAAGGAATTCTTGGAACAGACCAACCTGACCAGCATTGTATTTGGTTTAAAAGGAACATAATCGATATTGAGCACCAAAGTAATGATGAATATCTAAGCAGTTTTAAAGGTAAGTTCTTGATATATATATATACAGGCGTTGGACAAAATAATGGAAACACCTAGCATCATAGCACCATAATTTTGAAATATCTATAAAACCGTCAAAAGTTTGTTTATTTTTATGTTTTTTGATTTATTATTAGTGTTGCTTAATATGTTTTGCTAAAATTGCTGTTTCTTTTCAGATATAATCAGAAAAAGGTAATTAAAATTCATTAAAATGACAGAACTATCGCACTTTCAAAGGGGTCAAATTCTTGGTGCTTGTATGGCAGGCGCTAGCGTAACGAAAACCCCTGTATATAATATAATAATTTATTCTATTTGTTTCAATCATTTGACTGCGGCCATGCACCATCTTGAAGGATTTTACTTGAATGTATCGACCTCAGTACTTAACTTTTTTAAGTCTTGTATTTATTCAATCGGTCTCTTTATCGAACCGCTAGGTTACGGGGACGTAAACACATCAGCACCAGTTGTCAACCGGTAGTGGGAGGACAAACACAGGCACAAACACGTACATACACATACATATATGCATATATACGACGGGCTTCTTTCAATTGTCTGCCCGTGGATATAATAGAAGACACTTGGCCAAGGTATCTCACAGTGGGACTGAACCCCGAACCATGTGGTTTGGAAGCAAGCTTCTTACCACATAGTCATACCTAAAAGATCAGTGTCATAATATCATATCACTGAGGAGTCATTATAGCCATTTAAGAAATACGTCGTTATATTTATTCTTGCTTTAATTTATGATACACTATAATTATTATACACTATAAAGTGTGCATAGATTTTGTTACACCTCTGTAATCTGCTCACTGATACAATCCCGTTGTCATATTTCTCTTCATCAATAGATTCAGTCTGATGGTTCTATATTTCTAAGGTTAATGGCAGTGGAATGTTGGAAATGATAGAACACCGAATTAAATATTTTACTTTCGTTACTCTACGTACAAAGTTATATTACCATAGAAATAGATTTTGTCTTTCATCTCCCTGAGATGCGCATCCTATGCGCTGTCACTCTACACAACCTAGAACAAATTGAGGCATATCACTAGTTGTCCCGGCATTGGGAAGAAACAATATATTTTTCGATCGGATCCCTCTATCTAAGATCCGTTCCTTGTTAACCTGTGCGATAAATTCATTGTCTCAGTTGGTCACGCTTGAGAATCCAACCGGAAAATCTAATGATGGTTGCTTCAGATAGGACCCCATGGAAGAGTGTCTGAGGACTCTACTCCTACGACCCTCCCAGTAATGGACAGAGAAGATGAATGCATCTTCTTGGGTTCGTTAAAATAAGTACCATGAATGTGGTACGGTTGATTTTATCGACTAGACTTTCCTCTATACTTGTTCTACAGAAATCTGTATTTTTTAGGATAAATTTCCATTAGTTTTTCAAATACTGAGTTTCTTTTGATATAACACAAACAATTAATACAGACAATTAATTGAACCACAGCATTACCGATACTTATATTTTAAACTTTAGAAGTATGAAAGACATAACTGGCATTAATGGGATTTTCACTCATAAAATGGCAGAACGAAACAATACTGTAAACCATTATTTATTCCGTTGGTCTATCCAGCTAGTGGAGGCGCAATGGCCCAGTGGTTAGGGCAGCGGACTCGCTGTCATAGGATCGCGGTTTCGATTCCCAGACTGAGTGTTTATTGAGCGAAAACACCTAAAGCCCCACGAGGCTCCGGCAGGGGATGGTGGCGAACCCTGCTGTACTCTTTCACCACAACTTTCTCTCACTCATACTTCCTGTTTCTGTTGTGTCTGTAATTCAAAGGATCAGCCTTGTCACGCTGAATATCCCCGAGAACTACGTTAAGAGTACACGTGTCTGTGGAATGCTCAGCCACTTGCACATTAATTTCACGAGCAGGCTGTTCCGTTGATCGGATCAACTGGAACCCTCGTCGTCGTAAGCGACGGAGTGCCAACAACAACTATCCAGCTAAATGCATTAAGATAATTTGTGCTTTCATACCATTCGATTCTGATTTCGAATCCCATTAATATCGACTTTACTCATATACATACAAATAACCAATGCAATCTATTACATTTCTCTCATGCATACATTGGCCTCTAAACTGATGTAATAAAAAAAAAATCGATACTTCTTTTTTCTTTAGAACAACCTAATATTTCTGAGGAATTCGAAGAATCCCAAAATTTACTCTACAGTCTCAAAAATGATAAGATACCATCCATTTTGAAGGAAAACATCATGACGTACGACGTAGAATGGAGACCAAAAGGTGAGTATTAATGAACATTCAGTGTGGAATGTTTAATTTCTCGGAGAGAATCGGAGTTGGCTCAAATGTTGTCATAGTTACTAGTGGTCAAACAAGACATCCAACTGGTGGTTGATTTTTCTCATCTTTTGATTTATTCTTTCCCTTTTCTCACCTAACAATCTTTCTTTCTTTGGATGGTTTAAATATTGGTTTGAAATTTTGGCACAAGGCCAGCAGTTTTGAGGGGAGGGGGAAGTCGATTACATTGATCCCACTGTTCAATTGGTACTTAGACAAAGTCGACCTCGGCGGAATTTGAACACTAACCATTCACACAATTCTGCTCTCTGGAAGACAGCTAAACTAAAAACATAACTGTATATGATTGCCTGACTAACATCAACAATTCATTGTAAGCGAAAAGCTGTCAAACTTCTCATATTATTTTCTTTTTCATTTCTATTATTATTAAATTATATACCATATCAAAATGTGCAATCTTTTGAATTACGGATCCATTGTTGTAAACTATAATTTTATAATCTTTGATGATGAAAGTCAAAAGCAGGTTCTCTCTCTCTCTCTCTCTCTCTCTCTCTCTCTCTCTCTCTCTCTCTCTCTCTCTCTCTCTCTCTCTCTCTCTGTATATATATATATATATATATATATATATATATATATATATATATATATATATATATATATATATATATATATATATATATATATATAATATATATATATATATATATATATATATATATATATATATATATATATATATATATATATATATATATATATATATATATATATATATATATATATATATATATATAT
>NC_142931.1:52286944-52289876 GCF_046866305.1 Octopus bimaculoides | reverse complement strand
AAATACGAACTTGATAGTAAGACAGAACCTTATGTACCGTTGCACCCTAGAATTACTTTAAAAGACCATAAAGATAATTTTTATTCTGACCCTAAAGTTAGGCTTATTTGTCCTTGTAAGTCAGATCTAGGTAAATTAAGTAAAATAATTTTAGATAAATATATTAACAAATTAAATGGAATTAATTATCTTAAGTTATGGAATTCCACAGTAGATACTTTAAATTGGTTTAATAGTATTAATGATAAATATAGGTATAAATTTATTCAAATTGATATTGACAATTATTATTCTTCTATAAATGAAATTGTATTAAATAAGGCCCTTATTTTTGCTATGAAGAAAGTAGGTATGACTAACGATGAAGTAAAAGTAGTTAAAATGGCTAGAAAATCATTGATTAAATATGATAATAAATTGTGGGCTAGAAAAGATACCAGAGATTATTTTGATATACCAATGGGAGCGCCTGATTCAGCACAGGTAACTGATTTAGTAGGTATATATTTATTATCTGAACTTGAACTTGAAAACTTAAAATTGGAGGGTGGTTTATATAGGGATGACCTT
Source organism: Octopus bimaculoides (assembly GCF_046866305.1). Classification (NCBI taxonomy): domain Eukaryota; kingdom Metazoa; phylum Mollusca; class Cephalopoda; order Octopoda; family Octopodidae; genus Octopus; species Octopus bimaculoides. The sequence continues at coordinate 52,289,306 of NC_142931.1, read as the reverse complement.
TTATTACTTACTAAAAATTGCACTAATAGACAACTAGAATTATATAAGAAGAGAATATATAGTTTTTTAAAAAGAAATGGTTTAAAGATTACTATTTATAATGAGTATTATAACGTTAATTATTTAGATGCTAATTTTAATTTATCTACTGGTAATACCCAACCCTACCATAAGATTAATGAAAATATTAAATACATTCATGCTAAAAGCAATCACCCACCCTCAGTTAAAAAATCCTTAACTTTTACTATAGGTAAGAGAATATCTTTACTATCTTCTAATATAGAGATTTTTGAAAAACATGCACCTTATTATAATAAAGCCCTGCAAGAAGCGGGATATACTAATAATATAAAATTTTTTAATAATCCGAATTATTTTATAATAGTAGTAATAATAATTATAATAATAATGACCTTTTTAATAAACATAACTTTTATACTCATGATAATGTCTTCTTAGGTAATAATAAGAATAATAAGAATAATTGGTATTATAATAAATTACCTAAACATAAACTTAATTTTAATGGTAACAATTTTAAATATTTTAATTTTTTTAATGATAATAATAAATTTAATAATACGAATAATAAATTCAATAATATCTATAATAAGAACAAACTCTGGTTAATTATTCCATACGATGTTCAAGTTAAAACTAACATTATTAATGAAGTTTTTAAAGTTATTGATTTATTCCTTAAAGATAATAAAAAATATCATTATATTTTTTCTAAAAATAATTTTGGTGTAGGTTATTCCACTACTAATAATGTTGCTAATATTATCTCTTCTTTTAATAAATTTAAGTTAAATAATTACTACAAATTTAAATTTAATAATTATTCTAATATTAATTTTAATAGTAATAATGTTGACCAGAATATAATTAATTGTACATGTTTAGATAAAACTAAATGTAATTTTAATAATAAATGTAATTTGAAAGATGTAGTGTATAAATGTATAGTGAAATTATTGAATGAAAATAAACATTATGGTTATAATTTAAATAAGATTTATATAGGTTCGACTTCTAATAAAATTAAATTAAGAGTAGCTCAACATATGCACTCATTTAAGAATAGAAATTTAATTAATTCTACTGGCCTCAGTAAATATATTTGGGAACTTAAAGCTAAAAATATTAATATATTTTAAAATGGGAGATAGTTTGTAAAGCTAAATCCTATCATATAGGTAATAACTTTTGTAATTTATGTAATAATGAATTTAAAGAGATATTATTTCATAAGGATAATAATTTACTTAATTCTTTTGATGAACGAAAAATAAAATGTAGACATAAACTACTTTATTTATATAAAAACTTTAGCTAATAATTTTTTATTTATTTTGTTTATATGGGTATGTGTATATGCATGTACATGTATATATTGAGGGTGTGTGTTTTAGTCTATATGCATTAGTATGTATGTATATTTTTAGGTGTATGTATATATGTTTACGTATGTATTTATATAGGTTTAAGTGTATATATATGTGGTTTTTTTTTTTTTTTTTTCTTTTTTTTTTTTAATATATGTTTGTGTATATTGAGTGTATATTTGTATTTACATGTATGTATAAAGATATATATTTGTGAGTATAGATGTATATTTATATATATTGTGCGTGTGAGTGAGTGCGTGAGTGTAGTTTTGTTTTAGAATATTCCTTATTTATATATTTATTTGAGTGAATTTTTATTTGTGTGTATATTTTGTATATTTTTTATATATATAGTTATGAGTATTTTTGTGTATATGTATATGTCTATTTATGTATGTACTTATGCAAATGTGTATATATATGTATATATATGGGTATAAGTATATATGTGAGTGTGTGTAATTTGTCTATATAAATTAGTAGGTGTATATATTTATGGGTGTATATATATATATATTTATGTATGTGTGTGTATATATATATGTATATATATGTATATATGTATATGTATATATGTATATGTATATGCATGTTTTTTCTGTATATATATGTGTATTTTTATGTGTATGTATATATGTCTGTATATGTGTATCTATATAATATGTATATTTGAGAGCATGGGAGGATGAGTGTGTATTTATATATATTATTCTTTATTTTTATATGTGTGTATGAGTGTATTTGTTTTTATATGTATATTTTGGTAGGTACATGTGTGTATGTGTAGATATATATTTATGTATATATATATATTTATGGTAGTATGTATGTTTTGGTCTATATGTGTTATATGTATTTATATATATGTGTGTATTTATGTATATATGTGTATGTATGTTTTTATTTATGTATATGCTTTTATTAGTGTTTATGTGTATATATGTGTGTATGTTGTGTGTATATACGTA
>NC_142931.1:52149444-52281944 GCF_046866305.1 Octopus bimaculoides | reverse complement strand
GAATGAATTTCTTTTGAAGGAACGATGTAGTCCATGGAAGTGGATTTCAGTATAAGCTTAGTACTTATTTTATCGATCTCAGGTAGTGGTATAAAAGCCAAATCGACTCCAGTGACATTAGAACTTAAAACATAAGGAGGAGTGAAAAGAAGGAAACACTGTTATGTATGTGGCCTGGCGTGTTACTGCTTATATCACACTCATTTTGTCTTTCACAAACGGTAGTGAAACCTCTGGATGCAAGAGAAAAATAATAATGTAATGAGGAAGGTATGATCGATTTCCACAGTTTGTTTGCTACTTATTTTATCGATCAAAGAAAAATGAAAGACAAAGCTAACCCCGGCAAGATTTAAACCCAGAGCGTTAAAAAAAAAAAAAAAAAGATGCAGCTGACATAATTTGTTCTGCATTCAACCGTTTTGCTACCCTACTACCTTTATCACGGTGACTAAACATTCATTTCTTTTTTAGGCACAAAACTACCTATCTTGGAAGTGGGTTAGTGGTGACGGCTGCGGGGTTTTTGATGACATGCGATAGACTTTGAAGACAAAATATCTCCCGGCAACATCAATCTGTAAAAAGTTTATCTATTGCATAAGTATTTGCATACATTTATGCATGAAAGTGACACAACAATAACAGTATTATAAAACAAATTAAAATTTCGACATATCAAACTAAAAAAAGTTCTCCATTAATAGTATAGTTGATTAGACCAACACCGGGGAAAATGTTAAATCACTCGAATTGTTCTTTATGTTTCAAGTTCATACAGTCATCTGACGGAAACGGTTTCTTTGTAATGATGTAATGTTTTCATTAATCAATTAAAGGAGCCGCTTGAAACGGCTGTAATGAATTGACACCTGTACCTCTTTGTTACTTATTTTATACTATATATATATATATATATATATATATATATATATATATATATATATATATATATATATATATATATATATCATGATTGACCGCTAAATCCACAAGTTTTTATTATTATTCTCTCTGTTTATTACCCCGTGTTCCTTTCTGTTGAAGAGCGTAGGCTCGAAACGTAAGAGACTTTCTCACCTTCCCGAGCATCAGACTAATACACCTGCTTGTTGTTTATACACCTGTCTTCGTCCTTTGTTTTTCTGTAAATTTCAACTATATAAAAATATATATATATATGATGTTCATACATACATACATGCATTACTTAAACTGAGAGAAAAAATTAGCGGAAGGTATTGTTTTTCTGGTATCGTTAACAACAATTTATCTTTTTATATACAGGACATAAAAAAATACATATTAAATGACCGGAGCCAGCCATTAGTTATCTACGGTTCATCAGGATGTGGTAAAACATCAGTTCTAGCAATGACGGCTATGAAAATACATGAGTGGACCGAAGGCAAGGCTTCAGTTATTATTAGGTAAGGGAATTCTTTATGTTCTGGGTTTAAATTCTGCCGTGGTCGACTTTGTTTTCATCCTTTCAGGGTCAATAAAATAATATCAGTCAAGAACTGGGGTGGATATAATTGACTTACCTATCTTCTCAAAAACTGCTGTCCTTGTGTTAAACTTTGAAAACACAATAAGGTTAGGGAATGATCCTTGCTGTTAATGTTATTGTTGTTGTTTTGTCAATTCAGTCATTTGTCCGGTATTTCATCTTGGCCAATAATAATAATGATGATGTTTTCTACTTTTTCACTTTCTTAATTTATATTGGGTTCTAAAAATCATATTAAAAAAGGAACATGTTTAACGTGATCAAACAGACATATATTCAAAGATCTTCCAGCCATGATCATAACGTACATAATATATCTCGATCTATATTTCCCGAATAAACCTTCAAAAGAAAAATAGAATAGAATGTGAGGGAGATTTGGTAGCTTTTTCTAGGTCCACTGGCAAGCGGTAACTCCATAGGGTTGGTGGTAAGCTTCTTGCGAGCAGTATCTGCAATGTAAGTACGGACTTTGGCTGGAGCTAATTAATTGCCCTGTCATTAGCAGCGTTTGTTTTCGTTAGGTCAGGTGACCACGTAGAATTTCTTCGTTGATTATAAAAAAAAATGTTTCTTCTATATCAGAGACGGAACGCTCTTGCAGACCTGGTTAGGATAAATGTTACTGCTATATAAATAATACTATGAGCATGATATACTTACATATGTATGCCCAGGGTTAACGATTAACATAGGTAATTTATACCAGTAGTAAAACAGATATTCTTATCCCTTGCACAGTTATTCCAACCGCTAACTCTATTAACCTTATATATATATATATATATATATATATATATATATATATATATATATATATATATATATAAAGAATAAAAAAGCATGTGTGAAGAAGAAGAAGAACAATAACAAGAGGAAGAAAGAAAGACGGCGAAAAAGGAGAAGAGGAAAGAAGTAAATAACACCAAGAAAAAATATTTAAACAAAGATAAAATTAAAAGTAAAAAACAAGATTAAAAGTAGTTGAGAACAGTGGGGGAAAGATTTAAGTCTATAAAGAATAACGAAATGGAATATTTAGGAGGGGTCAATATTGTTGTGTTCCTGTCAAAAGATGACCTGTGTGGTGAAGTCACCCATTCAGTTCTCACAGGTGGTATGTTGTACACACACACACATGCAAATACACACACATATATACACATACAAATATACTTATATGCCTCTTGAACTCGTTTCAATTATGTGTTGGGATTTCGTTAGGAGCTGAATAACTATGGGTTTATAAGCAGCGTCCTTTCGTACAGTTAAATAAGGCACTCAGATGTAGATGAAATCCCAACTCATGACTGAAACTAGTCCGGCTGATCTCTCTTTTTACATCCACAAAGATATTATGTATAAAGACACGGTGTTTACATCTATCTATACATAGTGTTCACTAGAATTCCATAAATATATTTTGTAGTACAATATAACACTGAAACAAAAGACCGTTAAAGGATCGATAGTTTATTAATCGAACTAACTACTACAAATTGGTATATTGCAGTCAGGTTCACATCTGAATGCTTTTGATTATAGATATTTTTTCCAATTGTTTGGTCTGGAGGTAGGGTTGTGTCCATAGCCTTTGCAATACTTCCGAGACCGCTCATCAGATCTGGCTTATGCGAAACAATAACAGCATCAACCTTCTTAGATGAACTCAGAGCGTTCAGGCAACTAGTCCAGTTCTTGAACCTTGTTATCGTGACAAGTAAAACAACAGAAATTGATATTGGCATATTTCATCAATTATAATTACTCGTTTGTTATTTCACAGATTCCTTGGCACCACTCTAGCCAGCTCAGATGCTAGCAGTCTTATGAACAGCATAATTCAACAGGCTCAATACACATATTCATATTCACAACCACTGACGTCGGTAAGATATATGTTTGTTTTATTGTTGCTGTTGTTGTTCTTGTCGGTTAACTCTATGATCTAATCGACTGCCCCACCCCCAAATTTTGGGCCCTGTGCCTAGAGTAGAAAAGAACATCATGATTTGAAGAGCTAATATATAAGTAATTACCTAAAACTAAGATAGATTTATTCACCAATAAGAGGATAATCTAAGAAATTTAAACTTTGACGTGCTGGATTAAAAGGGTTCGCCTTCAAAGCGCTATATCATGAAATGTAATGAAATTAGATTTTATTGCATGCATGACAACTATTACTGGGGCAAAATGAGAGGATCTCTTTGTTTGACATCGCTATGGGGAGCTATGATGGGCTGAGGTGAGAATCTTGTGGGATAACTCGGGACTGTAACGAGATAGTGGTTTAGCAACCTCTTAATATAAATAGCTGTAGGAGGCGCAATGGCCCAGTGGTTAGGGCAGCGGACTCGCGGTCGTAGGATCGCGGTTTCGATTCCCAGACCGGGCGTTGTGAGTGTTTATTGAGCGAAGACACCTAAAGCTCCACGAGGCTCCGGCAGGGGATGGTGGCGAACCCTGCTGTACTCTTTCACCACAACTTTCTCTTGCCTTCTGTTTCTGTTGGGCCTGTAATTCAAAGGGTCAGCCTTGTCACACTGTGTCACGCTGAATATCCCCGAGAACTACGTTAAGGGTACACGTGTCTGTGGAGTGCTGAGCCACTTGCACGTTAATTTCACGAGCAGGCTGTTCCGTTGATCGGATCAACTGGAACCCTCGATGTCGTAAGCGATGGAGTGCCAACAACAACAACTATAAATAGCTGTACAAGTTGATCAATTTAGAAAAGATTTAATAGGAATATTTGATGAATTTTCCTTAAACATAAACATTGTAACACACTTAACTATAGTCAACTTCCGAGACATAACATTAGAATTAAAAAAAAAACATGCAATCCTCACTTGTACTGAATAACTGAATAAGGACATTATTTATATCGATAACTAGGAACCTTGTTGATGGAATACGTAGGAATACGCAGGAGAGTCTGTGATCTATCTACCTACGAGGCTATTTTCAATACGGAACTCCCTTATTTTTATGATCTAAAATTAGGAGCAGCTTCAGTGAAGAATTAGTTTATATGGACAAGACCCTACCCACGACAAAACAAATTAGAACGTGAAAGAGGAAAATAATCTGATTTAATTCATTCATATACCCTTGAACCACTACAGACATAGCAAGAAATTTCATACCTCTAAGTCAGCGTTTTTCATTCACGCACAAACATCATAACCTCTTCAACTTGCACTATGTTAAGGTAACTTATTCCTGTCTGGATATCTCATCCCGTTCAAATCTACAACCGCAAGCACTTACCTATACAGCTACCTTCCCGACATGCAACTTGTAACTATCGAAATCCACCTACCTGCCCGTTCAGGGAGTCTGCCTCTCTAAAGAAGTCGCACACCAAATAATTATAACACCCTCGGGCGACACTGGAAATAATTGTATGAGGCTAAATGTATAGAGTTTCAAGGGTAATCTCCTTAAACATCTCTGTTCACATAGGTCAAGAAACAGAGAATATTTCACATTTTATTTAGAAACTCAGCTATCAGGGCCTAGGAAACTGCTGTTCGATAACATGCAAGTGGATAACGCATGTATCTGACCTAAGAATTTGAACCATGAAGTTTATGACTTTCATATTTATTTTGACATTTGTACATTTTACTGGTTGTCTGAGATAAGATTTGTAGCTTGCAGTGTTTGATGAGAAAGTTATCTCTCTATCTATCTATCTATCTATCTATCTATCTATCTATCTATCTATCTATCTATCTATCTATCTATTATATTATATTATATTATATTATATTATATATGCATTTTAGGATAAAAAGAAACTTGAAATTCAGTTCCACGAGGCTCTACAGAGAAGTTCTTCCGAATGTCCACTAGTTTTGATTCTAGATTCCTTGGATCAACTCAATGATATGGGAGGTGGGAGACAGCTAAAATGGTTGTTACGAGATAAGTTTTATCCTCATACAAAGATAGTGTTGTCCGCCTTGCCAGAAGAGGAGTACATTTGCTTTCCAAAGCTCAAGGTACGTTTCCTGCGTCTGAATTAGCTGTAACATACGTCTGTTACGACGCTCATCACCAAATTCTTCCTTTCTATCATCTTGCCGCCGCCGGTTGCTCTACCACCACTAGCTCTAAAAAATATACAAAATGTTTCTTATTGGAGGTTGTGTATAGACGATTCTGTGGAGGCGCAATGGCCTAGTGGTTAGGGCAGCGGATTCGCGGTCATAGGATCGCGGTTTCGATTCCCAGACCGGGCGTTGTGTTTATAGAGCGAAAACACCTAAAGCTCCACGAGGCTCCGGCAGGGGATGGTGGCGAACCCTGCTATACTCTTTCACCACAACTTTCTCTCACTCTTACTTCCTGTTTCTGATGTGCCTGTAATTCAACGGGTCAGCCTTGTCACACTGTGTCACGCTGAATATCCCCGAGAACTACGTTAAGGGTACACGTGTCTGTGGAGTGCTGAGCCACTTGCACGTTAATTTCACGAGCAGGCTGTTTCGTTGATCGGATCAACTGGAACCCTCGACGTCGTAAGCGACGGAGTGCCAACAACAACAAAATAGACGATTCAATCAACTAACGGTGCATATAAAAAAAAATCGACCATTTGTCTCATTAAAAGAAATTATCCTTCATAATGACTTGCAGTGAAAAGAAAATATATTTTGACCTTGATAAACCAAAATTTATTATGGTTTGGTTTTTAGACTCGCTAGAGCACTGGATGCAGTGGCCGTGGTATTAACTTATGACACTTTACATTCTGAGTTCAAATCCCGCTGCGGTCAACTATATTTTTTCATCCTTTGGGAGTCTATAAAACAAAGTAACAAATAGTTAAATATTGTTTTATTTGATGTATCTACGATATATCCCAGATGTTAATGGAATTATTATAAATGGAAAGATAGGTGGTGAGGAGGCAAACTTAATTTTGTAGAAAGTTTCATTCTCTTTCAACGTAATTCATCATCAATTTTATTCGCTTCCAGTTTCATTCATCATCGTTTCATTGACCCTAAATTTGAATATTTTTTGGTTTGTTTTCCAAGGCATGGTTAAATGACGGAAGCCAGTTGATACAAGTTACCTCATTGTCTATTACCGACGTAAGATCCATCTTGGACTACTGGTTGCACAACAATGGTCGAACTCTTACGATGAGTCAGAGAAAAATCCTGCTCAACGCCTATGAAAACTGTCCCCTTCCACTCTACTTAAAATTGTCTATAGGCAATGCTTGTGAGTGGCACTCCTATTCGGATCCGTCAACTACAGTATTGCAATCATCTGTAGAAAGCAGTATTAACACACTCTTCCAATGTACAGAGAACAAACACGGCAAATTACTCGTATCAAGAGCTCTTGGTTACTTGACATTGGGTAAAAATCTTTCCTTGTATAAACTTCTATTTCATTGATTTTTGTTGTTGTCGTGAATTAGCTTTGTAGCCATTGGGTCATTACTTGTTTTAGCGCACACACGCACGCCTTCCATCGCCAGGACAAGACTCTCTGCTAGATCTCAATCTCTTCGAGTCACACTTTCGGTAGTATTTGAACTCAGTGCTGAAAAAAATTTAACGACACATTCATTAACTGTACAGTGCTCCCACTGTTTATCACTGCTTTTGTGTATATATATATATATATATATATATATATATATATATATATATATATATATATATATATATATATATATATATATATATATATATATATATATATATATATATATATATATTCGCTGAGTGGGTCATTCTTTTTTTTTTTACCAACATCTCCATCTAAAGTGGATGATGAATTTCTCTAGAAACAATGTTTGGAACTAATGAACATAGACTGCCTTGTCGATAAAGTGCTAGACAACCAACTGAGAGTTCGGTGATTCGAGTCGTATCATTGGTAATGGCTTCTGTCTATGGCTTGGATAATTAACTCTCAAAAAACCCATTTCACCTCGTTGGTGGTAGGTACCACAATATATTTTTCTTGGTATACTGAAAGAAACAACGTCATGAGTTCGATTCCAAGCCGAACTGATGTATATTAAACGTGTCCCCCCTCTCTCTCTCTCACACACACAGACTACATATCACACATAGTTTTCGTTCGCCAAATTCACTCACAAGGCATTAATGCGGGCATAGGGTTGTAATGGAAGACACTTGCCACGCTGTAGGATTAGACTCGATACCACATGGTTGCGAAACGACATTCTTCTTGTGTAGAACCAAATTAGGAATAGCACGTTTTTCGTGACTACGTATTTTTCTCAAGCCTGAATCTATATTCTTAAAACTCCGCAGAAAATCTAGATAATCCTTGTGAACAAGTGGGCAATAAGAACCACTGCCGCTGCTCAGTGACTGAAACGAATAAAAAAATGTCAATATATATAAGTATGTAAATTACATTTTTTGGTTGGTCAGCATATCCATACAAGTCTGCACCCCCTCCCCTCGACTTTGTTTCTTCATGGCTTTCAGAAATATGAATTTTGTTCTGTTTGTGAAATTTCCTACAAAAAATACCTTTCAGATTATATGGGAATTTATTGTGAAAAATTTAATGCGGAAAAAGAAAAAAAAAAAAAAACTATGGTCACTCGCATACTGACGATTTTTTTTCAATAATTTTTTCAAAATGTTAAGTTTCATTTTGTAGATATGTGTGATATGCGCCAGTATGTATGCGTGCGGGCTCACCATTTTCTTTTTATATGTTCGTAATCTACACTATCTGAAACGCATTTGTAGAATATTTCATGAAAAAAATATTCATTTTCTGAAAGCCATGAGGAACAAATTTGGTGGACACATTTATGTAGGTATGTCGTTTGTTATCTTAATCTGGACTTTCTTCGTATTCAGTATTGTTTCTTAAACTTTTATTTTATTTTATAGTTCAGAATGGTTTGTCGGAATCGGAACTCGAAGATATCTTGTCATGTGACGATGAAGTATTGAACGCTGTTTATATTTACTGGACGCCTCCTATACGAAGATTACCTCCCCTTCTTTGGGTTAGAATAAAAAATGATCTAGAAGAATACTTGGGTATCAAAATATTTTTCTTTTTGTTCTCTTATAAGAGTTACATTTGTAACATCACTCATGGAGTCGTGGTCATGCTGAGGTACAAGCTGACAAAGTCGATCCCACTACTTAATGCAGCTCTCATTTTATCGTTCTCAGCGAATAGCTGAGTTAATTTTTCTTGACTTAAAGAGCTTAAAGAGAAGCAACTCGATAAATCTGTCTAGAATAGACAGAATGGGACATTGAGAGAGAAAGGTAAGAGTGGAAAAATGAAGGAGAAATTGATAAACAGAAAGAAAGGGAAGGACGAGGAAGAGGAAGAGGAAGTAAGAAAGATTATTGATAGAAAAGTGGGCAGAAAAGAAGAAAGAGGAAAGGAAAGATAAGGAAAATGCATGGAAGATTAGATAGTAAAGTAGAAAATAAGAGTTCACAGAAAGACACATAGGTATCTATGTGTCTTTCTGTGAACTCTTATTTTCACAAAATATCAGTCAATCTGACGCTGCAAGTACAAGACTTTTATTCAAGGTACTGGGTGCTGGGACCAAATCTGAGGCTACATTGTTGCGAATCAAACTGTTTAACCATATAGTTTAAAATAGGAAAAATATAGCCACTACTACAATAGATAGTGGCTTAAGCTTTCAGATTCAGTGTATCCATTCTAAGTGATCAGCCGTATTGAACTTCTGTTTTGAAGACGGTGATTTGAAGTAGTGTTGACTCGATAGATCTGCCAGAATGAATCATATCCGATGTGTTTTTAAAAAGATGCATTGGCTAATAGGTGCAGGCGCGACTGTGTGGTAAGATGTTTGCTTCCCAACCACATAGTTTCGGGTTCATTTCCACTGTGCACTTGGGCAAGTGTCTTCTACTATAGCCTCGGGCCAACCAAAACCTTCTGAGTGGATTTGGTAGAGGGGAAACTGTAAGAAGCCCGTCGTATATATATATATATATATATATATATATATATAAAGAGAGAGAGAGAGAGAGAGAGAGAGAGAGAGAGAGAGAGAGAGAGAGAGAGAGAGAGAGAGAGAGAGAGAGAGAGAAAGGTTCCTGGCATTGGGTAAAAGTAAATAAAGGAGGATCAGAGTTGGTTGCTGTGCTAGACAGCGAAACACTCGTCATCCTCGCTGCTATTCCCTGCGGAGAATTAAACGCCCCGTGACCTACACAACTATGTAGACTTGTCTGTTGAAAGTTGATGAATTATTGTGGCAGAATACAAATTAGTGATCATTTTATTTTAATGTGATTCTAAAAACAGACTATATTTTTCAATGAATTATAATATTTCATGAAATTCTTGTATTTTCCTATAAAGTTAACCGAGGGTCGAATGGAATTCAGGTGTTATACTGGTATCACCGACAGTTTATAGAAGTGGCTAACGATCGCTATTGTTTCGACCCAAAAGTCAAAGAAAAACTGTTTCAAGGCCTCATCGACTTTTTCAGTGGGACTTGGGCTGATGGTGAGTTACATTATAGAATTTGTATTGAACCTTTCCATGAAGGTTCAGGGCATAGTGGTTGGCGAAGTGTCCTGCTAACGATCGTTAGCTTGTGGGTTCAATTCTTGGATTGGGTGGTTCATTGTGTCCTTGAGCAAGGCACTTCATTTCATATTGTTCTAGTATACACAGCTGTAATGAATAACAGCTAGAGAGCTGATGCCTCCCTCTCTCCCACAGTTATCACATCCCCGGTGTTCTGCGGGTTAAAGGTGATGAGGTCGAGAGTGTATGTCTGCTTGCAACTACATAAACACCTAAAACAATTAGCGAAAGTATTTTACATGTTACCAAGCTATACATGCTTGCGCGTACTGTATTCAACCAATAAAATCTTTTTCAAGAAACCCACACGGACTGTAAGTAGTGGAACATCTACTGAAACATTTCCCTTCTCTGCAACAACAGCCATGGTGCCTCTTTTCTGGGTCGTTGGTCCGTTGTATGACAATGTGTCTCGTATCGACTAGAAGGATTTTATTATTGTTCCAGAATACGGAATGAGGTAAGTAGGATGAAGAAACAAAATCCGCAGTGTCTGAAGTGAAATTCGAAATCATAATCCATGTGTTAAAATATGTATGCGATATAATCTTCTCTAACACTGTTCAGTGAATGTGAACCAGCGTAGGTTTCCGTCGTGATAATCGGTTGAGAGATATATATCCTCTTCTGGATTGGACTCTAGTCCATTGCAGTAAAATTTTCCTGTGGGGCCTGGGAATCACAAGGCAACTAAATTCTCCTCAACTCCACAGTGCTGCTACTGCTTCTACTGCTTGTTGGTACAATCCGCTGGACCTACTTAGGTAATGCCATATTAACAAGTTGTTTTCCCACTTCTAAATGTGTCACGAACTTTCTAAATAGTCGCACCAACGTAGAAGCCTTTACATGGTCATTACATTTTAGAAGTAACAGCTAAATATCCTCTTATGTTGCAGTTTTGATGTTTCTCTTGGTAGTCAGAAGGACAGTCAGTCTTGCAACTTCTTTTCAGATTTTGTTGCACCGCGTCATATGGCTCTTTGAAGGAAGGCCATCCTTTCTCAGGCCTTGTTGGTTTTGAATTGTCATCGATACTACTGAAACTTTGATTTTTATATGTAGGAGTGTTGGCCCTATTGAAGCCCTTTTTAACCCTATTAGCCTGGCCGCGCTACTTTGATCTGTCCAGTATGGGATGCTTACCAAGAGCGCGCACTTCGATGGCATAACTCTTAGGGTCATTGAGGTGCACAAACCGCAACATGCAACAAGAACTGAACCTTGTGGTAGTTAAAATATCCTTACTATATAAAAAAAGGATTGATACATTGAGTAATGTAGTCCTAGAAGCGAAATGCCCGAAAGGTGGATAAAGGAGTCATGATGGATCATATTTGATCATAGATCTTCTCCGCCAGGGCTCATTAGGTTACTAAATGACAGCGCTGATATCTAGGGTCCTGTCGAATCTAACGAGACAGTTAATACTGTTTTTATTTTCTGAATTTGTTTTAATTTTTTTAAAAGGAAGAGCGAAACCGTATGTTGGAAGAAATGGTCAGAGCGGAAGATCGGATCGGTTAGTTACATCACAGCCTGTTCAATTTAACAACCGGCCAAACCTGAGGAAGTTGAACATTCTTCCTTATCTCCTTACCCAAGGCAAATCATTGCAGCAGCTTAAAGACGATGTTTTACTAAACTTCAACTTTTTATTCACTAAATTAAAAGCTACGTGTGTTATGTGAGTATAATTTTCACACACACACACACACACACACACACACACACACACACACACACACAAAAGAAAATACTCTCAAATACATACACACGCATATATACACCTACCACCACATATACATAGACATGGTAGAAGTAAATAGACACTCTTAAAATCGTTAAAATTTATTTAAATCTGAAATTAAACATTCAAATTATTTATTAATTATTATAAAGTGAATATCTAATATTTAGTAGACATGCCCTTTACATTTTTCAATGCAAGGACCCTATAAGGCATGCTGCTGATCAGATGACGAATATTCTCTTCACGAATTTGATGCCATGTTTCATGCAGTAATCTCAAAAATCTGGATTTGAGGATGCTTTCTTGTTCTTTTTACGAAGTGTACTGTCCATTATGCCCCAGAGGTGTTCAATAGGGTTCATATCTGATTATTGGCTTGGCTATGGAAGCTCTATAGTGTCATTTTTTTCCAACCAGTCTTGGGTCTTTTTAGACGTATGACAAGGAGTTCAATCTTCTATAAATAGAGAATCTTCTTTAATTATTTCACCACTGGAGAAGATTGGAAGGAGCCCTCTTTGCAATGTGGACTCATGTTTATCTGTGTTTATCTTTCCCTCACTGTAATAACATTAAAAATCCTGTTCAACTTAATTCTTGTTCAAGCGGGAAATAGTTTTACATCTATATTGCAAAGAACGTCTGAAGAAAGTTTTTTCAGAATCCCAGCCTGCAAATAATTATCAAAAGTTCTAAAATTAGAGTTGGGTTGCCATTCGTAAATGTTAATGAAACATGATTGGTTAGTTGACAGAAACGTTAGAGGGACATACAAAATGGCAATCAGAATCAATAGGGTAAATGATATAATAGCGATTTTTCAGATCAAACTCTAAGACCGTAGACTACAAAAAATTGTGTTCAAACCGTGTTACAAACATTCTAATGTGTTCTCAGTTTTTCATTGCCTTAGATTAAAATTCCGAAAAGATTCTTCGATTTCTGAAGAAGGTTGTTTAATATTATTTAGTTTCCTTCCTTTTTCATCTCGAGTTTTAAAACCTATGGGGTATACCTGTTTATTTTTTAAGCTTTCTCGGTCGATAGAATAACTGGTCAATTTCGTGTGGATTTGAAACAATGCAAAAATAAAAATAAAAATCATATTTTAAAGAGTTAATGATTTAAAATATTTGTTTTACTTTTTCTTTCTTTCCTTCTTTCTTCTTTGCATGTGATTAGGGAAGTTGTAAACGACTTCTCGTTAGCATTAGAAAAATTTCCTGGAGAAGAGGATCTCGCAATTGCTAATAAGGCAATCTTGTTGTCCCAGAATGCTTTAGACTACGACCCGAACCAACTAGTAACACAGCTCCTTGGACGATTATCCAAAACGCCGGTAAACTGAGCATATTTATTATTCATCATCCTTGTTGTTTAGCCCCGAAGAAAGAGAGAATTTGGTGTATAAAGACTCCGGTGCTTAAAGGCACACATAACCGTCATTAGTTAGTAAGGAATAAACCGCATCCCCTCACACACACACGCACGCACGCACACACGCACACACATTAAAAAGCCTGGCTCCAGGTGAACCAAGAAGAATGTGAGCTCATTCCGTCTGTGTTTTTAGTGTATCGAAAAAAAAAAGAGTCTCGTAACAGATCGTTTCACGATTTGTTAATTGCTCCTTAGAGAAGACTTACCCGGTTTCCTTCCAAAATCAATAGCATAGAATCTTATCTGTACATAAAGCAGACATAAATTAGGTTAGTATGCTAATGGATAGCCTATTTATGCTTATATAATGCACAAAACACTGCATAAATCAGAACTGAATAAATCTGTATGATTCTCTTACTTGAGTCGTACTTTATTATATCGGCTTTGGAAGGATGAAAAACAACGTTCAATTCCGCCGGGTGCAATTTCTCCTTTCATCCCTCCAGGGTTGATAAAATGAAAACAGTTAATTTCCTTCTGGCCTTGCACCTATGTTAAAAACTAATATTACAAAACCTGGCCGTGAGTGAAGTAAAATGAACGTTAACATTCCTTCTAATGTTTTTGATTGGTATTTAAAATCTTAGTCATGCATACGTCCCCCCTCTCTCTATCTGTCTATTTATCTGTCTATCTATGTATCCGTCTACCGTCCCTCTCACTGTCAAGATGATATATCAACCATATTTCTACAAACTGGCCAACTAAGTGAAAAGTATAGCCTGTGTTCACCGCATTCCCTTCCTCTCTATCACCCACACCCTTTTCGTACTCTCACGAACTCACTTGCTCACTCAACCTGTCCAAACCTCTGTACCTCTTCATTTATATTCACCTCCCTTTACTTTAGGGTATGCTCCGATACATCTTCAACACCATCTCTCTCTTTCTTCTCTCTTTCTCTCACGTCTTCTCTCTCTTCTCTCACTGAAATAGCCATGCAGCTCCCATACAACAAGACACCTGTTCCCCCCACCCCCTGTATCATCCTTAAACTCTCGTCACTTGGCACAAAGCCACCTCTCTCAATATTGCTTCATCTCTCAGTGAAGGGGTCTTTGTCTTGCAAGTCACTTGGTGACCTCGCTGGTGTTGGTGTCACGTGAAAAGTAACCAGTGCACCCTGTAAAGTGATTGGCGTTAGGAATGACATTCAGCCGTAGAAACCACACCAAAGTAGACAGTAGAGCTTGGAACAGTCCTCTGGCTCTCCTGCTCCTGTCAAACCGTCCGACCCATGTCAGCATGGAAAACGTCAAATGATGATGATGATGATGATGATGATGATGATGATGATGATAAATGCATATATTACAGTATCATGATAATAAAAGTTACTACTTTTCATTTGATAGGTGGCGCAAAATCTATTATCGCAATGTAAAGAGTCAGGTGTAGCCTACCTTGAAGCTGATCAAAATGCATTTGCCTTACCTGGAGGTCAACTAATTCATTGTATTCCTGCACACAAGAAGAAAATTATTTCATTTGATATGAGTTCTGATAAGAAGATGGTCGTAACCTTGTGTAGGTATTCTTCTTCTTCTTCTTCTTCTTCTTCTTCTTCTTCTTCTTCTTCTTCTTCTTCTTCTTCTTCTTCTTCTTCTTCTAATAATAATAATAATAATAATAATAATAATAATAATAATAATAATAATAATAATACTTTCTTTTATTAGCCACAAGGGTCGAACACAAATCAAATAGAGATAATTCAATTCAGGGAACAATTGGAGTGTAGAACAATGCCTTGTATACAATAAATAACAGAAAACAATTAACAAGCAATTAGACAATAAAAATTCCTCAAAAGCGGGGTGTTCCTTCCAGGAACAACCGAGACACACACATCCTGGTTATCCCGACCGCAGGCGCCTTTCTCCTCAACTCTTCTGGTTTCAAACGAAAGTTCAGAGTAGGCCCATTCACACGGGCCATCCTCGCCACATTCACCCACCTTTCAACAAATTTATTGGAGAGGGGGTGATCAAAACTTCCCTCCCTACTCTCACTTTCCTTTCCAAGTGGAACCTGAATATGTCGATGAGGGCTTGGCCAAAGAGGAAAGTATTTGTCTTCAGTCCTTTCAATCTCGTCCACCACACTACCTCCTTTGCCATAGCCACCAGACAGAGGAAAACTGCCATTCCTTCCCTGCCAAAGGAAGGCAGCGGAGCAATCTTCACGGTGGACTTGACTGATAACCGGATCCGTCCCACACGCGATAACAGCTGTTCGACAAACTCCACTAGTACCCGGACATTGGTGAGTGCATGCACAACAGTTTCGTCATCCTGCGCACACCTCGGACAGGTTCGTCTGACAGCACTTTCGTGTCTGTAAGCTTGTCTCGAACTGGCGGAGCTCATCGATAGCACTGCCAGGCCAGGGATTTCTGGAAGTTATCCATAGGCCCCTGCCCGAAAATCCTCTGGAAAAGATCAGTTAACTGACCCTTCTCAATGCCGAGAGTTTCGCGTGGACATCACCGCTCTTGTACGCCACTAATCCTCTGTAGAAATCCGACCGCGTTACCCAACTGGCAGAAAGCTGTGAGCACTTGCCGACATTCCAGGTGCCACGCGATTTTTTTCTTGGTCTATGCTTGATCCAGGACTGTAGCTCTGTTAATGAGACGAGCTGCGGAAAATACTGCCTGACAAACGGTGACCACACCCACTCACTGTTAAGAAAAGACTGGAGTTGTCGCAGATGTCCGCCAGTGAGTTCATTGAAAGACGGGTGAAAGTTGCGAAAATGGCAAGAGTGGATGGTTCCTCTCTAAGTGTAGACCTGTGAGTTGGAGAAAAGGAATTGGAGAGGGCACTTCTACTCCTAGCATGTGGCTTTAGATCAAAGTTGGACGAAGAGAAAAGGGCACTTGTCCTAGAGGTCAGAGTGCTCGTGGTTTTGTGGGATGTCCACGAGTAGCCCTTGGAAGTCACCCTCTTTTGGAGATTTTACTTGTTATAACTTTTATTACTTTTCCTTATTTACACGTTCCAATCCCAATCGCTTTGTCTTGTCCTGTATCGTCCCCAATCTTTTATATGAACTTTCAATGGTTAATAATGAAATGATTGTTAATGGATTGAAGGCGGAGAGCTGGCAGAATCGCTAGTACGCGGACAAAAATGCTTAGCGGCATTTCACCTGTCTTTATGTTCTGAGTTCAAATTCCGCCGCGATAGACTATGCCTTTCAGGCCTATAATAGAAAGTATTATTTTTGGTGGCTTAACTAATAAGGTAGTGCATCAGATAAATTGCTATGCAGAACTTGGTTTCATATTGATTTCGTCTTTTTACGTTCTGATATAATATCCCAACAAGGTCTTCTACTTTACTTTTTCTCAACCAGGGGTTGATAGTGCATCAGTGGTGTTGAATTAATCAACAATACACACCTTAAATTCTGTGGTCCTGCATTATGGTAAAAACAATAGAATACCAAAGAAGGAGCTTTTAAAATGCACTAGGCAAACCTGCTAGAAATAGCAACCAAATTTCCTTCAAATCATACCCTATTATTTTAAAGAAAGGAAGGCGTACAGTGAATTGCAAATATACAAAAAGACAAAGATGTTTGTAGTTGCAAAGCCTTCAATGATAAATCTGCACGAACATCCGGGCGAGAAACAGAGCCTCTACATAGTCGCGAGCCTGCCACAAATAACATCTAAATGTTTCTCGTATCGCACGCTACCGTCTCAAAAAGTGAATGATCCATTGGATAATATAGTTTAGACACCCTATGTTTGAAACAAAACAAAAATAAATAAATGAATAAAAAATAAACTGAATCAGTCAGGGTTAGAATGCTTTTTATCACTGTTCTGTTCTGACAGAGATGTTCTGGAGCTAAATACCAACAACAATGCTTAAATACCTGATATCTGATTCACGGGGGAGAAGTTTGTCAATTTGACAGCGACTATTTTTATTTTCGTTGAATATAATTTAAACGCATTTAAAACATAAAATTTTAAAGCGTTTATTTTGTTATTATCGACAGGTTCGGAAGGAATCGTGAAGTTCTGGGACATAGCCAAAGGAATTCAATCTAGTCGTTTTGAAAGCGATACAGATAAACCTGAAAAAGTGCAGTTCTGCTGCCAGAACAAATTTGTCGTTGTCAATCCGGAGAGAAGTATTATTTTCATCAGTGTTCAGACAACATCGTTTTCACATAACATCGAAAATAAATCTCTCGGGAAAGATGGAATATTTGTACCAGAACCCTTTTTTGAAGTGTGTGGACCGGATAAAACCTTAATTGTTTTTCACTGTATACTATCTCTTTTTGTCTGGGATATTCCTTCCAGAAAACTAAAACACAAGATATATTTAGAAAATGAGGAGATTGCTGAGGAAATAAACTCAACCACTCAAGCGGCAGGTAAACATATTTTATTCACTATCACACACACACACACACACACACACACACACACACACACACATATTCACTATCCCACCCCACTCATAAGGGAATGAACAAAAACAAAATTATAGTAGAAAGATATGTATGTTCTTCACGTAATTATAGATTTCTTAACAGGCTTAAAGCCTAAAGTTAGAAACGATTCTCTCCATTTCAGCAGCAGTAGCAGCATCAACAGTAGACTTAACGTTATTTCAACGAATAATCAAAATTGATTAAATATACAGCTGATATTGATTTATATTTCAACATAAAAAGTTAGTAAACAATTCGTCAATGTGTCATTTTTCAGCCCACGGGATGTTTATTAAGTGACCTGTATACTTTTCTCTTCAACATGAAAATATTAGCGTCCTGTGAAAATCAGATTTATAAACATTAACTTCTTTAATTTATGTCACTGAATAGTAGAGTCGTTTCCTAACCACACGGCTATGCCTCTGCCTTTAACAATGAGTAGATAAATAAATAAAATTCTGTTTTCTTTCCAACGAAAGACTTTACAAAAAGATGTCAATTCTTGTCTCACCACGACATACAGACAATTCTTGCCGACTCAGATCACTGTTATTTTCTTTGTTTTCTAGTTTTTATTTCTGATTTGATATCCAACGGCTGATGTTAAGTATTTTCGTTTCAGGTTCAGAAGAATATTTTGCTCTTTTAGTCATGGGAATCATTTTGGTCGTACATCTGGAAACTGGTGCCACTAAAAGTATCAACGTAGAATCAATAGTTGAAGAATGTGACATTGATGGAATCGGTCTGTGTCCGCTGAATTCAATACTTTATTTTGGATGTCCAGAAGATGGCACTTTATACACTTCCAATTTGAAGGATTGGAAAGAAGATAATGTCAAGCAACTTAAAGGTGATTCCTAAACCTTTCTACACCCATTTGTATACATTCAGAGAATTTATGCTTTTTAGAAATCGGAGTTAGACTCTGGTCCTGACCTGAAGTTTACCTGTTAAAATCAAGCTGAGTTAGGTGAAATTTGAAAATAGTTGGTTCAAAATAGTTTTACGAGCCAAAAAAAGACATGTATGTGAGAACTCAACTGCTGCATGTTTGTAGTTAGATACTGTAAATTTTATAAGAGGTTAATAAGACCAATTGAATTTAAAGTCATTTAAAGTACTGCTATCTAAAGTACTTAAATCACACGGAAAATCAATGTGACATAGGCAGCTTTAGCATTAATGATATCAATTGTAATTAATGATGACGTTAATTACAATTGAAATCGTATATGTAAATAAAATGGGTATATGTTGTTCAGTAAAACAAGCAAGTACAATGTACTTTCTAAACACTCCTTGTTTCAGGTAATAAAGCATATGCTTTCGAGAAATTTCACATATCATCAGATGGCCAAGCTATTTATTTCTCCAGGAAAACGACACTTCGGTACTGGGATCTAACTACAGATGAGCTTTCAGTACTCATCCCTCAGAATGGATCCGACTTAATTGATTTTGGTATAGTCAGCAAAACTGTTGCTGTAAGTGTGTCAGATGACAGAAACCTTCGAATATGGGATTTGACTTTAACACAAAGCGATGATAATATGCAAGACAACAACTATGATTACGTCTGTAGTGGATCTGTACGGTAAGACATTTTCAATTTATGGCAGACATCAGTTTCAGTGTACGAAAATATTGTTATTATGGCCTAACATTTAGGCGACGAGTTTACAGAATCGTTATAGCGCCGGGAAAAACTGTTTGGCAGTGTTTCTTCATGCTTTACGTTCTGAGTTAAAATTTCACCAAGGTCTTTCGTCCTTTCAAGGTCGATAAAATAAATGCCATCGATGTAATCGACTAGCTCCACCCTCCAAAATTTCAAGCGGTGTGCCTATATTAAAACATTAAGGACACACTCAAGTTCAAAGCAGTGGTCATGTGAAAATCTTGTTAATGTAATAACCAGGGTTATATAAAAGTAAACTCAAATACTGTGTGTGACGAGAAGAAAATGTATGTAAATATTTTCATACAGAGAAATATTACTTGCACGAAAAATTTCTAAATAAAGAAAATAGAATTTGTAACTTTACTTTCAATAGTCATTTTACAATGCCCATTCACTGCAAACCGCTGAAATTTGAACATTAGCATTTGTACATCGCACATTTGCTAAAAGCACTGCATATTGCCATATTATCTATATATATAAAAATGAGAATGTGTGTCTGTCTGTCTGTCTGTCTGTCTGTCTGTCCGTGTGAATCCCAAAAACTCGAGAACTACGCAACCAATTTCATTCAAATTTTACACATGCCTTACTTAGGGTTCCAGTTGTGTTTTAGTCAAAAAAAATTATTAACTTCTTGCAGAGTTCTAGCACACGGCAACATAATATCTCCTCCACTATTTAAGTATTACGTGTCAAAAGTGAAGCAAAAACACTCATGTCAAATACTTTCACTTTAAAAATGAAACTATTCCACTAACTGAACCAATCACATTTCGATACTGTAGTGACAGATACTTTCACAGAGAGAGAAAGAGAGAGACAGAAAGAGAGAGAGAGAGAGAGAGAGAGAGAGAGAGAGAGAGAGAGAGAGATGTATATGTATACATATTACATGTATATGTACACCATTTCGATACTGTAATGACAGATACTTTCAGAGAGAAAGAGAGAAAGAAAGAGAGAGAGAGAGAAAGAGAGAGAGAGAGAGAGAGAGAGAGAGAGAGAGAGAGAGAGAGAGATGTATATGTATACATATAGATGTACACGTATATGTATATATATATATATATATATATATATATATATATATATATATATATATATATATATATATATATATATATATATATATATATATATATATATATAGATCTATACATACATGTATATGTATACATATGTGTAGATGTATATATATATATATATATAGATGTACATGCAATATGTACACATATATACATATATACATGCATACAGATATCTATACATATATACACCCATCACACACACATACACATGCACACAAACACACACATTAGTAATTTGTTTTCTTATCCAAAACTACGTCAAAAGTACTGAATGGATCTTTATGAAATTTGGAAATTATATTCTTTGCATAACGGCCATAACTCCCATGAAAATTCATATATTTTTGATGTTGATGAAATTTTAACCCGAACATAACAAATGAGCATTATTTAGAAAATGATGTCACACGTTATCGAGGCTACCATTCTTTTTGGATGTGCAAAAGGGGATGACGTCTTTATTCCAAGAATTCCTCTTACTCCATCAGGAGCAGACATTCCTTTTACATTCAGAAGACTACAATTCCCACTTCGTGTGACTTTTGCCATGTCCATAAACAAACCTCAGGGTCAAACACTGTCTTTAGCTGGTCTTCTCTTGGAAGAGCCCTGCTTCTCACATGGACAACTGTATGTTGGCTGCTCAAGAGTGGGCAGCAACAAAAAACCTATTTGTATATGCTCCACAAGGGAAAACAAGGAACATAGTTTACAACGAGGTGTTATAATCACAACAGCAAGAAAGTATGTACATGATCACCTTCTTTTACGAAACTTCATTGACTTTCATATATTTATATTGATATACATATATATACGTGTGTTTGGGTGCGTGTGTGTATATACATCTCTATATATAAAGATGATGCGTAGTCTAGACGGCGTTTTTAGATTTCATTATTCTCTTTAACCCGGGCAACGCCGGGTATTTCTGCTAGTATATACTAAATAATACGTTGGTCATAATTATTACTGTGTATATTTAAATTACCAGAAAAATACAGTCTTTGAAAAACGGACGCTATGTAACATTTGAAATAGGTTTTGGTCCTCTGTACTGGTACATTTACGACGTCTGGAACAGCAAAGTTATCATAGAGTTGAAACTGGTAAGTTGCATCTATTATTAATCATTATTATTACCTGAGGTACAGGATTAATAGAATCGATCAAAATGCATTAATGTATTTCTTTACAGCTCTTTACGTTCTGCGTTCAAATGTCACCGAGGTCGACGTTGCCTCATTCTTTAGGAGTCGATAAAATAAGTACCAGTGGAACAGTGGAGCCAATGCAATCAACTTACCCCCACCACTAAAATTGTTGGCTTTGTGCCCAAATTTGAAACAATTATTATTATTATTATTATTATTAAGGTGGCAAACTGGGACAATTACTAGAGTATTTAGACTATTTTGTAGTATTTGTACCAGTTCTCTAGATTCTGAGTTAAAATCTCATTGTATTTCATCCTTTAATTATCAATAAAGCACCAGACAGGTACTGGGG
The DNA here is from genome assembly GCF_046866305.1 of Octopus bimaculoides. NCBI lineage: Eukaryota > Metazoa > Mollusca > Cephalopoda > Octopoda > Octopodidae > Octopus > Octopus bimaculoides. The sequence continues at coordinate 52,259,874 of NC_142931.1, read as the reverse complement.
GCAATGGTATCGACTAACCCATTTCCTTCAAACTTGCTGACCTTGTGCCTAAATTAAAAACAATCATTATTATTGTAATCAGGACGGCGAATTGGTAGAATCGTTACAATGTCAGAAAAATGCTTTGTAGTTTATATTCTGACATCCTACGCTCTGGATCTGTACGCCGGGTTTAACTTTGCCTTTCATCCTTCCGGGATCATTTAAGTAAAGTATCAGTCAAATTCTCCCCTCTAATTTATGACCTTGTGCCTACGTGAGAAATTATTATTATTCTCAGTTGGGCAGTAAATTTGGCAGAATCATTAGAGCGTCGGTCAAAATGCTTGGTAGTTTTTAGTTAAGGCCATTTGCATTGTAAGTTCAAATTGCATCAAGACCAATTCTCAATCAAAGCTAGCCTATAGTTATATGACAACAACATACTTTACATGTGTCGAGTCAAAAGGAAATCCAAAATTTGTTATGTTATTCGTTTGCAGGAAAGGGCAACTTGTGCGACCCTGATTAACGATTATAGTCTTGCTGTAGTAAATTCACAAAATTATTTAAAGATTGTCGACTTGCAGTCTTGTCAGATTTTAGTAGAACTTACTGAACCTGTTTCACCTGGAGTGAACTTTGTGCCAATTAAAGAAGGTAAAGGTAAGTTATTATTATTATTATTATTACGCTAGTGCCTATTAATTTATTTAGCAGGTATTTTATCGTGAGGTTAGGTGATAAGTTTCCTCAAATCTCAAGAACCTTCGCAAGGATTCTTACAGAATATAAGATGCTACTTTTCTGCAGGACAACAATGTGTGTTTGAATTCCAATTTCTGTTAGTCTTTTAGCTAGCATTTTGAGTGTTATGCCAAGTGCACCAATTATCACAGAAATAATTATTGTATAAGTCTTCCACAGTCTCCTTAATTCTTTGGCTAGATCCAGATACTTTTTCAATTTCTTTGGTATCGTGTCTGCCATTATAGGGAATTGCAAAGTCTATAATGTTACACTGTAATCAATTGCAAAATCTATGTAATCCTCATTTTCTTCTCTACCGTTTCTACTGCTCAGCTGCCCAGGATTTCCTCCCCAAATAGGAAAAAATAGTTATGCCCTACAAACTAATCGAATCATCGAATAACTTAATGATACATATAATAAAGCTAGTTTAATGAAATAACGTTTTCCTCTCTCTCTTCCCTCCTTTCTCTCGTCATTCATTATATATATATATATATATATATATATATATATATATATATATATATCACTTTTCAAAATAGAGATTCTGCTGGTTTCTGAAATTGACAAAATGCTGAAGGTGTTCAACACACAAACCGGACACTGTAGTCACGTGATACAAGGGATTAACCATACAATATCAACTCTATGGGTAAGTGTTACTTCATTATAAATTCGACTTCCTTATCATAATTGTCTTGCCGTCTAACTCTAAGGGAATCGTAGCCGCCTAAACGAAAAGTCACGAACTATCAACCGAAGGATAGGAGAGTTCTTATGTTGATTTACTGAATTGTGTTTCTGACAAAAACATTTAAATCTCATTAGTCCAGTTCCTCTGGACTGTTGAGATTTAAATGTAACAGACTAGAACAAGACAGCTGGTCGGAATGCCTGGAGTAGATATGTGGTAAAGAAGTTTAATAATGAGATTTTTTTCCTGATCACATGGTTCACAGTCCAATCCCTCTGCGTGGCACCTTGGGTAAATGTTTTCTACTATAGCTTCGGGCTGACCACTTCCTTGTGAGTAGCTTTGGTAAACGAGAGTGAAAGAAACCATGCATATGTGTGTGTGTATATATATATATATATATATATATATATATATATATATATATATATATATATATATATTGTATATGTATAAGTATATTTTGTATATGTATAAGTATATATTTGTGTATAAGTATATATATGTGTATAAGTATATATATATATATATATGTATATGTATGTATATATATATATATATATATATATATATATATATATATATATATATATATATATATATATATATATATGTATGTATGTGTATATGTATATATATGGCTTAGTAGTTAAGGTGTTGCACTCCCGATTGCGAGATCGTGGGTTCAATTCCCAGACTGGGCATTGCATTGTGTTCTTGAGCAAAGCACTTCATTTCTGCGATCATTTCGACATCTGACATGTGGCACCTGTTGCATCTGTACAGGTAATATCGATCTGATGGAGGGACTGAGCTTATGTGTACACGAACATTTGATCACTATAAACAAACCATCTGTGTGGTTGTTCGGTAAGAAATTGTTGATCCCTCATACGTCGTCTAACGACGGGAGAATCCATCATATATGTGTGTGTGTGTGTGTGTATGCATACACATATGTATGTATATATTTGTGTGTGAGTGTGTGTGTGTTTATCCTTGTCCACCACGGCTTGACAACAGGTGTTGGTTTGCTTATGTCCCCAATAGCCTAACGGATATGTCGTAGTCTTTGTGAGTCTATTTGAAGATGTGTTGCTAGGGTATTCAGTTTTAGATATGTCAAAATAGATTATGGTATTTCTTTTCCTACCTTCTAAGTTAGAATTTATGTGTCTTGCAAACAACTTGCACATGCAAGTGCTACCAGTCAAGAATTCCGCATACCGGAATTATTATTAGATTTTTAAAAAATATATTTTATTTTATTACAGTTTCTAACCCCGTTTTTAGTTGCATATTCAGTCTTAAGAGATTTAGATTCAGTAAATTCTGCTTTTTGTTTTATTAAACTTTTTTGACTATCTGTAAATTTATCCGTTTTGTTTATGGTAATATCAGGGTTTTAATTTTCTTTATTCGTAGACCTAGTGCTAGTTACATTATCACTGTGGTTAATCATTTTAGATAGGATTATACAAATATTACCACTTATTCGTTTACTTGCAATAATTTTTATGCTTGAGTGAAAGAGTTGTTTTGTATGTTTATGTCTAGAATTTACGCTAAATTTACTCAGTTCTTTTAGAGGATGTAATAAATTGAATCTTATCCCCAAGACCACTTTTCGACATAAAGTCAGCAACATTGTCACCGCCGCCGTCACCGCTTTCATGCGAAAATAAAAGTGATTTTAGTTCATATTTCTTTCAGGCTAACAACTACAACAGCAACAACGATAGCGCTAAGGGCCACAACGTAGGTCTGGTCTTTATTGACCAAGATGACATAAACAACGTTGTCTATATCATTGATCTAATGAATTACACTATCTTACAAATACTGAAGTCATTTGATGTCGAAGGCAGTCGTGCTTTTCTTAAGAATGTAACTTGGTACCGTCAAGTAACAGACGATGGTTCGGCCATGATCATTCTCGTGGAAAGGTTTCTAAACGGAGGACAAATGCAATATTTTAGTCATGCTGTTGTGTGGGACATTGAACATGGTGAGTTAATTTACTGGCTTCCTTTTCTACAGTTTTTGTCATGTTTTCTGTCGTCATCATCGCCGTCGTGATGATGATGATGATGATGATGATTATGATGATCTTCTTCTTCTTCTTCTTCTTCTTCTTCTTCTTCTTCTTCTTCTTCTTCTTCTTCTTCTTCTTCTTCTTCTTCTTCTTCTTCTTCTTCTTCTTCTTCTTCTTCTTCTTTAGTATTCTCAGCATGCAGTGAAGGAGCTTCTTCGTAGTCTTTCGATCAGATGGAAACAATAACCGAATCTTACATAAATTACATCCTACTATCAAAACAAAAGAACAACCTGGAAAATGTGATCCTAAACACATGATAAGTGAAACATAACATAAAATAAAGACTGAATAGTCCTGGTTGAAACGCTTTTTCTTAATCCGAGGTGGGCTAGGCTAATCACCACTTTCAAAACCACCGCTACCAAGACCACCACTACCAGACTAATCCTCCAGTATGGGCACCCTGACTTCCCACTACTGATATAAAGATTATACAATCAACAGCAAATATAATTATCATTTGCTATCACAACACCCACTTTCTTGCAGTATTGAGTTATACGCATTTTACGTTTTGAGTTATCGTTCGTGACTTTAGCTTTTAGCCTTCCCGGGTTGATAAAATAAATACTAGTCACATACTGGTATTGGGTTATTTAATTGAATTCCTTCCTACCAAATTGCCAATACAATATTTCTCTTAAAAATAATAATGAGGATAACATTTTAAGTGTGCAATGAATTGAAAGGGTCGTTAGAACCCTGGATATCATGCTTTCCAGCATTTTGTAATTCCCCTTTCCATTCTAAGTTCAAACCCAATCGAGGTCGACTTTGTACTTCGTTTCGCTTTTTATCATTTACATCCAAATCCCTTCCATGAAGGTTAGGTTTGATGGGTTACAACCGGTTGTAAAATTTCTAACCTTGTTAAATTTAAATTACGATAAACGTAAACAAACAAACGAAGTTTGCTTTTAGAGCCGTTGAGATGTCTTAGAAAGTTAATGAAGTGATTTTTAAATTCTCAAACGTAGGATAATATTATGAGTCTCATAGCTGGCCGCCAACACTTTTTTCTGCAAATTAGGGGTAGCTTATCCTGTTCAGGCGTGTTTGCTTGCTAAGGGGCTATTATTTCAGCAAGATTGCAACAATATTGAACTTGAGTTATTCGAGAGAAACTCTGAAAAGGGACTCTTATTTAGCCGTATTTTTCTATGATTTTATTGATGTGTTCCCACCTTATTTATTCATTTGTCTTGCAGGCAATGTACAGTGTATGCTGGTTGACCACGAGTACCTTGAAGCGAACTCTCATGTGAAATCAGCCTCCTTCTTATCAGATGACCAATCCGTTTTATCTAATCATAAAGACAACGTGATAAGAATATTCTCGGTTAAATCAGGTAATATGAGACAAAAAGTAGTGAATGGGCAGAACAGTTGCATGCCGAACTGGGTACCTTGTGGTATTCAGTTAAAGTTATTCGTATTTCATGTTTGATTTTGGAGGTCGCTAAAATTAGCACCAGCCAAGTATTGAGAATGATTATATCCACTGCATCTTTACCCTAAAAATATAGCCATGTTTCAATGATAGAAATCATAAACTTGTAAGACACTTAATTACTTTTTAATTACACACACACTCGCGGGCGCACGAACACATTTGTATGTAAATGTCGAAGTATGAGAATGAGTGTTCAACACTGCATTGGTGGATAAAATTTCTTTATTTGTATATTAAAGTTACCTTTGGTTTCATGCTAAGAAAAATGTCTTAATACCTTAACAATTTCTTCAAGCCGATAACATGGTGGAATGGCGTTCGTCTCCATATGAAAAATTGTTAAGATATTAAGATATTTTTCTTAACATGAAACCAATGATAGCCTTAATACACAAATAATATATATATATATATATATATATATATATATATATATATATATATATATATAGTCGTTAGTGATGGTTTCATGCTTGAGTCTCTTCAAACAATCTGCGGGTAATATAAGATTAGTAACAAAGAAATCCCATATATGTATGACGTTTGAGAACATACGCGTAGCTTCTAGTCATGCGTATTTACCCGATGTAATAATAAAGGCACAACATCTTTTCAGTCCTTCTGTTAGAGGTGTCTGGTTTCTCTTGGATGTAAAAGTTTAAGATTTATGAGAAAACTTTCTATTAATGTTACTGAGTAGCTTTTTAGTTTGGTTTTCTATAAGATGTACATTTATCTGTGATAAAATTTAGGGTGATATTTAAGTACTTTACGAGATTACGGTTCGTAGTAATGGTTATACATAGGTCGGAATGTTTAATTGTGGTAATAAAGTCTTTTTTAAAAGTTTCTCGTATATGCTCATTGGCGTGTTGTGAAACGACCAGCTCATCATCTCTACTTAATCCAATGTTTTACATGGGAAATTTCTTACTTTATAAGTCTTGTATGTACACATACATACACACACACACATACATGCATGCATGCATACATACATACATACATACATACATACATAAGTCGGCGAGATCACAAATCTGTGTTATCAAACGATCCTATACTAAGACCAAATGGATCTGTGGGATGTCTTTTTCAACCAGGTCGAATCTTTGTCAAAGAGCAGAGTTCTTTGAGCATGCGTAATTAAATCGATGTCACTATTATCTATTTTATCATATCATCTAGCGAAGTAGAGTGATAGTATTTGTTTTTATCGATTAACTCCAAATTATTTAAGTCTGGTACTAATTCTAAAAGTCACTGTTTTATCTAGGTTGTCTGTTCAAACGTCTAGAACAACATCACAGCAACATTTCAACCATCGTTATACCAAATGCTCATCATTGTTATCTACTTTCTTACTCTAACGAAGAGGTGGTCTTTTGTCTTTGGAGAAGTGATACCTTTGAAAATCTGGCGACTATCAAACTAGACGAAAAGGTAAGAAGACTATCTTAAGTGGAAAAAAAAGAAACACCACAGAATATTTTGTAATACTGCTTTCTTTAGTTTATCACTCCCTGTCAACCAGGGCCAAAATTTTATAAATGTACATTGTCTTACTATGGTTGATTCAAATAAACTATGTCGTTCCCATTAAACGTGGTTTCCGTGCGGTGTGAAAACGATAATTCATCAAAATAGATACAATAGAACGTTGGACAAAATACGAACAGCTATATACATCTATCATTGTAGAGGCGCAATGGCCCAGTGGGCAGCGGATTCGCGGTCGTAGGATCTCGGTTTCGATTCCCAGGCCAGGCTTTGTGAGTGTTTATTGAGTGAAAACACTTAAAGCTTCACGAGGCTCTGGCACGGGGTGGTGGCGAACCCTGTTGTACTCTTTCACCACAACTTTTTCTCACTCTTTCTTCCTGTTTCTGTTGTAACTGTATTTCAAAGGGCCAGCCTTGTCACACTCTGTGCCACGCTGAATCTCCCCGAGAAATAAGGGTACACGTGTCTGTGGAGTGCTCAGCCACTTGCACGTTAATTTCACGAACAGGCTGTTCTGTCGATCACGAATCTCCCCGAGAACTATGTTAAGGGTACACGTATCTGTGGAGTGCTCAGCCACTTGCACGTTAATTTCACAAGCAGGCTGTTCTGTTGATCGGATCAACTCGAACCCTCGTCGTCGTAACCGACGGGGTGCCACGACGTCATTCTTTATTTTTGTTCAGTTCCTAAGGTGGCGAGTTGGCAGAATCGTTAGCACGCTGGATGAAATGCTTAGCGGTATTTCACCCGTCGCTACATTCTGAGTTCCAAAGTCGACTTTGCCTTTCATCCTTTCGGTGTCGGTAAATTAAGTACCAATGAAACACTGGGGTCGATATATTTAGATAGTCCCCTCCCCTCAAATTTCAGGCCTGTGCATAGGGCAGAAAGGATTATTTTGTGCAGTTCCTGCCGTGATTCTAGTCTTTTTTTCATCCATCTCTCAGTGATCAAGGATGTTAGTACAAAGAATTGTAAGAGCATCGCGAATAGAATACCTTTTAGCATTTGTTCTGGTTCTCTGCGATCTAGGTTCAAATCCTTCTGTGGTCAGCTTTGCCCTTCATTATTTCGGGACACTGCTTAAGTACTAATACAGTACCGGGAGCGATCTTTCTTTTCTTTATGGAAAAACAAATCGGTTGTATTTAGATTTGGAGAGAAATGGAATCCACAACGTTTAGATATCTATGTCATGACGAGGCTCCTACGATTTCATCGGGAACTGAGAGCTCCAGATGTGGCGGTTGTGTGCGCGCGTGCGTATGTGCGTATGTTTGTATGCGTGCATATGTGTGTGTATGCATGTGTGTGTATGTATGCGTGCGTGTGTGTATGTATGCGTGCGTGTGTGTATGTATGCGTGCGTGTGTGTATGTATGTATATATGTATGTATGCGTGTGTGCGTATGTATGCATATATGTATTTATTTATGTATGTATGTATGCGTGTGTGTATGTGTATGTATATATGTGTGTATGTATGCGTGCGAATGTGTGTGTATGTATGTGTGTGTGTGTGGGTATGTGGTATCTTGTGTCTATGCACGGAGGTAATAAATTTTTATTGCTATTTACCAACTCCTCTTCCTCTTCACGATTGTTCTTGTGTTTGTTTCCAAAGCCGTCTGCAATAAGCCTGAGTGCTGGAGGACAAGTGATTTGTGGGAGAAGTAAGAAAAACGGGCCACCAATTACTGTTTGGACGCTTCGGAATGGACCAGTGGAGTATGACAGTCTGGCTTTCGGAAAACATATTGAGAAGTTTCATACACAAAGTTAGTTTTTTTCATTTTTATTTCATATCTTAATGACGCAAAAGTGAAAGATTTTTATACTACCAGTTCTCCCACCCTACATTCTGAAAAAGCTGCTGAATCCTTTAACATGAACATTTAATGTGGTTTTAGAGTCAAGGTTTTGACTGCTACTTGAAGCATGGTGGTATCTCTTAGATACCCCAAATTATAATTTTTATAATAATTATTACCGTTTGAGTTTTTTATTCCCATGCTGGCCACTTGATAAGATCAGTATTTTAAATAACGATCTTATCTTTATATATATACTAGCAGTATAACCCGACCTTGTCCGGGTGTGACTTATTACGCCTTCTACGATAAGTCTTGCTAGGTGAAAATCAACTAAAAAAGAAAGCCTTACAACGGAAAAACCCGTATGATGTAAATATGTTCATAATTCAAAAGACGATGAAATTAATAGTGAAAGTCTGAAGGCGTAACATTATTAAGCGTACGTAAATTTCATCCGTCTAATTGGCTGTAGAAATGCTTGTGCAAAACAACTTTTTGCGCTGCCCTGATTATATATATAGTAGGGTAATCCCTTTTAGTAGGAGGTAGGATGGCAATTTCTGATGAAGCAATTGCTGGCGATCTGTTGCTACACAGTTTTGCCAGAATTCTATCAGATTAGGCAGAAGATGTTGATGCACCATTTTGCATTATGTTCAAAGTAGCTTCTGGAATGTGGTGAATTGCTGCAGTCTGTTGCTGTCATTTTAAACTAGTTGCTTTCTTTCCCCAGCAAACTCTCTTCTTTGGAGGCATAATCTATGTATATATTAAACAGAACAAAAGTTATAATAGATGGCAGGGTCGGTACTTTTCACATATCTGTAATTTTTCAGATTAACACCCGCACGATTACCCAACCCTAACCCTAAACCTAACCGTAACACTAACCCTAATCCTAACCCTAAACCCTAACCCTAAAACCCGAACCCTAACACCCTAGTGAAAATCGTGGTATATTTACCAAACATTGACGAACATGAGTTATATTGTAGTGAATGTTTTGTGAGAGAGAAGAGGAAGAGAGAGAGGGGGGGAGAAAGGAATAGAGATGGTAGCAATGAAGAGAGAGAAAGAGAGAACGGAAGACAGTTATAAAATAGCAATGCGTGCACGTGTTTATATAAGAAACACAGAAACTAAATCTTATATCTATAATGTTGAATTGTGTATGTGTTTATGTGTATGTTGTTGTCACAGATCAGGAATGTGTGGTCGTGTGTGTTTTTACGTTTCTATGTTATGAAAAATATGTTAGAGGTAGAGGAAAGGTATTATATTAGAGAGAGGAAGAAGAAGTAAGAGTGTAAAATGTAACCAAGTTAATCTATGACTTTGTATGTATCACTTTCTCTCTCTCTCCCTCTCCCTCTTTTACTCTTACTCCCTATAACAACGCCGGTACAGGGAGAAGGGAAGGAATATAAATGTTGCTAGAAACGACAGCCAAATCTCCCTTAAATCACACAAAGTAAACGGAATTTTAAAAATCTAATTACTGCACTGGAAAGTTCAGATCGAGAAAATTTCCATTGATGTAAACATTTTTACGAAAAAGTGGAAAATGTGGACTTCTATAAACTTTCAAAAAGGCTTCACACAAATACACAATTTCAGATTTATATATTAAGATATATATATATATATATATATATATATATATATATATATATATATATATATATATATATATATAGTCTGGAAGAAAACTCTGAATGACCTATCCTGTAGGTATGTACATAAATGTACGTATATATGCATATACCCATTTATTATTTGTATTACATGATCGAACACCCGCGTCATCCCTGCAAGTAAGTTTTGAACTTTACATTTCTGACACGACTCTATTTATCTTTGTATCTTTCTCCCCCTCTCGTTCTTCCTTCTGTTACTACTATATTTCTCTCTTTTCCTCCCTGTCTCTCGTTGCTCACCTATATTCTACTTCCTCCCCTTTTTCTCCCTCTACCACTCTTTCTCCTTACTCCTCGCTGGTCACATGTGTCCAGCCACTACTTCCTTTTTTATCAAGGCTATCGCCAAGCACGCACACAAACATTCTTTGTCCTACTTCCTTCCAGTACGTTGCTTCACAGCGTTCAGTTTACACATTTTTTCACATCCGGCCGTATAGCCTTTTTTGTTTATTCTCACTGTTTCGTTTTCCTGTCTTGTTTTCTGTCCGCCACTACATTCCTCCATGGTACAAATTTAATTTGTGGTCCGTGGGAAGAGTCATTCTAACGATGCGTCCTGCCCTAACACTTCGAAACGCTTAGTTTTAGAATGGTGGCAGCTGATGAAGGAAATGTTCTCTATGTGGCCTGTGTGTTTTCTGTACTCTGTTTATCATTTTGTCCATGTTTTTTGCAGCGTCCTGTACCCAGATATGCATCTATATATACATGTAGATGTAGGTATGTACATACATGTACGTATATATGCACATACTCATTTATTTGTATTATATATATATATATATATATATATATATATATATATATAAGGAGTGCTGAAAACCTCCTCGTGAACGGTCTGGCTGGAGGCCCAACTTACTGAGTTCTTTTGCGAAGTTTGGAAAAATTGAGGGTCCGCTGCAAAAAGTGTGTGAATCTGAGAGGGGAATATATTTAATAAAACTATAATTAACTGATCCTCCTGTATTTTCTTTTACCAAAATCCAGGAAGTTTTCACCGCACACACACATGCGCGCGCGTTTTACACACACATACTCACACACACACACACACACACACACACACACACACACACACACACACACACACACACGCGCACACAAAGAACGTTCACCTCAACCGTTATAGTCAGTATTGCAGACTAAAAACTCGTCAATTTTACTTTGCTGCTGCTGTTTACTGAAGAGAGTTTGTTGTTGTTGCAGTTGCTTTTGAATCCTAGGTCAGCCCTATTTAAGTAAAACTTGTTACATCCATGACCATCTCATATTTGTGTATACCGGTAACAAGCTTCCTTTTTAGGATAGTAGGGTGTGATTTGAGGGAGGTTTGTCTGTTGTCTTTAGCAAATAGAGCAGTTATGATGAAACTGCCTTATTGATTCCTCTGTAGAGATTAGCTCTTATACTGTGGTATCCAATCATGAAGGAGGCGCAATGGCCCAGTGGTTAGGGCAGCGGACTCGCGGTCATAGAATCGCGGTTTCGATTCCCAGACCGGGCGTTGTGAGTGTTTATTGAGCGAAAACACCTAAAGCTCCACGAGGCTCCGGCAGGGGATGGTGGCGAACCCTGCTGTCCTCTTTCACCACAACTTTCTCTCACTCTTACTTCCTGTTTCTGTTGTGCCTGTAATTCAAAGGGTCAGCCTTGTCACACTGTGTCACGCTGAATATCCCCGAGAGCTACGTTAAGGGTACACGTGTCTGTGGAGTGCTCAGCCATTTGCACGTTAATTTCACTGGAACCCTCGACATCGTAAGCGACGGAGTGCCAACAGTGCCAATCAGGAAATACCATTGTTAATGAAGATTTTCCAACAATATTGACATTATTAATAATTCTTTATTCTTTTACTTGTTTCAGTCATTTGACTGCATCCATACTGGAGCATCACCTTAATGATGATGTTCTTTTTTTTAATCTTTTTATTTTAGATTTCCATAATGTCCAAAATATGATGCGTAACAGAAGTAATTCTTAAGATTGAAAGAAGAAGCAATAAAACAGTGGAAGAAACAAAAATCAAGGATTAATTGAAACAATGAAAAATCAATGTTGCAAAAAAAAAAAAAGAATTATTAAATGTGTTAACTAACTTAATTAGTTTTCCCTGCAGAAAGCGTCTGTGCGTAATTTCCTATCCGTCAATTTAGTATAGCCTAGCTGTGAAAGTTATGTCGCATGGTTTCACCACGGGGCTTTTCCGGATCATGGAGTAAAGACTGAATCGACCATTTTCGTTGTTATTGCACATATCATCAAGATTCGCCTACCTTTCTCCAGTGAGGGATTATAGCGGAAAGTTTACTTTTTAAAATGTAAACAATAGCCGCAGGAGTGGCTATGTTGTAAGAAGCTTGCTTCCCAGCAATGTGTTTCCGGGTTCAATCCCATTGCGTGGCACCTTGGCCAAGTGTTTTCTACTATAGCCTCGAGTCGACCAAAGCCTTGTGAGTGGATTTGGTAGAAGGAAACTGAAAGGTATATGTACCTATATATAAATACACACACACACATATATATATATATATACACATTTTACATATACATGCATATACATATATGTGTGTAATGTGTGTGTGTGTGTTTGTGTTAGTTCGCCCACCATCGCTTGACAACCGATGTTGGTGTGTTTACGTCCCCGCAACTTAGTAACTGGGTAAAAGAGACCGATAGAATAAGTACTAGGTTTACAAAGACTAAGTCCTGGGGTCGATTTGTTCGACTAAAGGCGGTGCTCCAGCATGGCTGCTGTCAAATAAATGAAACAAGTATAAGAAAAATATGGTAACAAGTTTATATTTGTACATACTTAGCGCTTCTAATCTGTAATATATTTGTATGTATACTGAGTCACACTGATAAGTTGTTAAAACAAAACGAAACCAGTCATTCTCTGTTACCGGAAATACCTTCTAGTTTAATCACAGGACTTAATCTTACAAAACTAAATGTAGATATAACTCTATAATGGCTCTTTCTCTTATATATATATATATATATATATATATATATATATATATATTCTTTAAATTCATTAAAATGTTTCAGCTTCAAAGCTGCGGTCATGCTGGGACACCATCGTTGACTGAGCTGCACCGTTAGTTGAAACCTCCTCTGATATGTGGCATTTGGTCAATGAGGAAGTTTGATGCCGCTGCCCTCATCTGTGTTTCTTGCCGATTCAAAAATTTAAAACGCTAATGTTAAGTACATCCTTAAGCCTGATAGCTAGAATCCTAGATAACAGCTGAAAATGCAAATAAGGTGATCACTTTCGTTTGAATTCTTTGTTTGTGATTGAATAAACGTATAACTCAAGATGTTCCAGTTATGAACATCTTTTAATATTATTTACTGCTGATGAAATTTTTGCTGAGCAAAAAATATTATATTCGCGGAGATGTACTTGCATAGCAAGTGACCTGGTCTGAGATCGTGTGCTGGAACGAAAACAATTGCAGTGTGGAAGGTGTTTATAAGCCATTTAAAATAACACACAAAGATTTAAATGTTGAAGTGAATCTAACGGTTTTTGTGTGTTATTTTAAATGGCTTATAAAAATATTATAATTCAACCAAATTTATAATAATAGTAATTTTAAGTAATGGAGATTTGTTTTACTAGGACATTCATTTCTCGGAAAGAAGATGGGTCGGTTAAATCAAGTAGGAAAGTAAGTCTTCACTGATCCTAGAAAGATTTGAACGTCAAGCTGTTAAAAATTATAAAGCATCTGGTTTCTTAAACATTGCAAAGCGGCAGTGAGAAGATACGAACCATTAATACTCTCGTTTGGAGTATTAATAACATGATTAGTCCTAATACGTTGCATGTAACCGCGTAAAGTCATGGACTTACAGGAAATGATGTTTAGTATGTTACTAGTTTTTATACTATCCATGTACAGATACGTGACCTCAGCGCTTAGACTATTGGGCTCACGATCATAAGGTAGTTTCATTCAATTAGCGAACCGGGCGATGCGTTGTGTCTTTGGGTAAGATATGACATTTCACATTGCCCCAGTCCAGTAGCAACTCATAGACCATTAACCCCAAATATTGCAAAGCAAATGCCCTCTGATGGCAACGGCACATTGGATGTTGATAACGATTGTACTAGCTACTAAAGAAAACTATCCAGTCGCTTGATCTACGAAAATAACAGCTAAATTTTTTTCATATAACACCTTATAAGGTGTCTTAAAGGACACATCGCATATTGAGTCTGAAAATGACGAGACGGTCACAGCTAGAGTTTTTTTTATCGACATTCATTTGCGACCTAGACACTAAAATGTATTTGTTTTAATGTACGCCGGAATGATAAAAAGTGGTCCACTCCAGCAAGATAAAATAGTGTTTATTGTAAAACATTGTTTCCATCACACTTCTACTTTCCTCAACATTTACAAGAAGAAAAAGAAATCCATCTCCATACATTGCAGCATATAGTTGTAGATTAACAGTAGCTTTCAGCTCTCCTTCACCAATAACAGGGCATAACCAATAACACCACCGAAGTGGTGCAATCGAATACACCCTTTTCTTATAAATGTATGACTTTGTGTCTATAATTAAAAAAAAAAAAATGAAAAAAATCAACAACATTAATACATTGACCGTTTTCTGATTCTTTTCAAGTTACTGAAGTTAATAATGATTACTCTCCATAGTTTTAGCCAGTGGTCTATGGCCATGCAAGGGCAACGCTAGCAATGCTGGTATGGTATTCTTTTTGCAACTGGTATTTGTGTGAATGAAGCAGTTTGATACTGCCATCCTCACGATTTATTGTTGCGAAACAAATGCAGCCATACATTTGTTTAAACATTTATTGATAACCTTACATTAAATAATACACAGTAGTTAAAATTATTAATTTATTTAAGTGTAGTAGTAAAATAAACCAAACACTCAATTCTTTAACGGGAAGTCCATGAAAGCGGTGTACAGTTATGTCTCTGAATTGTGCTACAAACGAATAATGTTAAACTAGGGAAGTAATAATATCATTTGGTATGGAGAAAGTCTTTACTATTCTGAAGTTAATCAACTTCTGTGAAACTTTATTGAATAACTCCACAGGAAACACAGGGCGGCAAAAACAAAATCTTTTGGAGCACCACACTCTAATAAGGACTGCAAATCAGCTGCAAGAAAAATGAAAAAGAAAGAGTGAAAAGTAAAGGAAATATCACGAAGTAGTATGTTAACAAATAATTATCTTACTCAATCATTGAGATAGGATTGTTCATAAAGAGAACTATCGACATTTGAATAAAAAACAACACAAGTAGAAATATAAATTGCTCTTCACCAGGTCCAAAAGCCTTATCATTCTCTAAAGATATGAGGTATTACTATAATCAATACCATTTTTGTTTTAAGTGCACCAGTCGAATAAGAGAAGTGAACCCATGTCAACAAGAACTAAAACCACTTGCGTTATTTTACGCACACTTTATTAGCTCTATGACGTTCATTACAGAGAGATATATAAGTTTTAATAAATAATATCTGCAGTTTCATGATTTTTCGTTCAATTTCAATTGTTAGCATTGACTAAATTTCTATCACAGATTATTGCTGTAAAGCACTTCTAATAAGATCAGCAGGTAACACATCAGCTCATAAGAATTCACTGGAATGGAAGGTAATCAATTCTACATTATATATATATATATATATATATATATATATATATATATATATATATATATAAAGCTTGTAATAGCATGTTGATGTTCGATCACAAACTCAGCCGCAAAAATAATCAGAAGCATAACTTTTCTCAATTTTGACATACTGGCTGATATTTGGAATAGCTGCTTTAAGAAGAGGAAAAATATGCCCGAAAGAACGAGACAAAGCAACAAAAATGAATAAACCATGACCTACCTTGTGAATTAGTCGATCATTTCAGAGATCAAGTAGAGTCATATAAGCTGATATATAAAATTCAAATTGAGAAAGATCACAATTTTAACTCTACCGTTCAACTACATAAGTTGCTGAGAAGTGTAAGCAAAGGTTGTATTTATATGGAATACATGGAAGCGATTTCTATTCCCGGTAACACTTACCTACATTAATGATCGCTTACTTGCGATCATTCAATCTGTCAGAAACAGCAGCCAAACCTCCTCCTGCAAATCGCATCCAGCGTCTTAAACATTGACATATAGAATGCAGTTCGAGGTACATAATGCTTAAAATACGAGCAGGTTGTGACTAGAATGCTTTTGATTATAGACAGTATGTTCATGGTTTGTCATGGAACTCAAAAACAACAATTCTTAAAAATTGAACATTACGGCCTTACTTTAAGTTCCTTTATACTTCTAATGATTTATGCATTTGTAATGACAGTCCAGTTGGTAGAGACGTAAAACTCAAGGTTAAATAAATGCCTTAGACTTTTCTGTGTTTACAAATATACATCCAGCTAGAATAGATTTTGTATTTCTTTCCACCTTAATAAATAAAACAAATATCGATATATGGAGAACAGTTCAATCATCGTACAAAAATTTATTTTATTAAAAATAAAAACGTCAATCAATTTTTTACAACACTCTACTGATATTGGTTTCAAATTTTGACATAAAACGCCCCAGTGCTTAATTCGTACTTATTTTATCGACCCCGAAAGGATGAAAGACAAAGTCGACCTCGGCGGAATTTGAATTCAGAAAATACAGACGGATGAAATGCCGCTAAGCATTTTGTCCGGGGTGCTAACTATTCTGTCAGCTCGCTGCCTTCACACTCTACTGATACTGGCTGTCAATTTACACGAGTAAATAAGAAGTTAGAGGTAAAACCCAACAAGTTAAAATATTTAAAGGGTTGACTTACTTAACGAAAAATTCAAGGAACAAAAAAATCCAAAAATACAGACTGAGCACAAGAAAACTCGAATGTAGAATAAAATCCAACTCCTCTGTCTTGCGTAGCTAAGGAATTTTCTATACATATAACTGAAATTTCGCTTTCTCATCTTTTTACGCTTCTTAGTTCGGTTAGAATTATACCGCAAGAAAGAGGAAGGGTATTCAAAATGATTTAGCATCAACAAATAATCGTTCGACATTGTGTCAGTTCTAATTCAAGTGTATAAATGTCTCGATCTGAACTTTTTAAAAGTAGACGAGATCTTGAACATTTCTTGATGTGAATTTATATGAATGCTTCTGTGACACGTTTATATTATTTTAATTCGAGTTCTACGTGAAATTATCGGTTTTATTTCTAACCAGACACAAATATTGCATATTTTAAGGATATGATATAAACATTTGGTCTTGTGACGTTCATATCATTTCCAAAGTATCAGTGAACTGAACTTCCGTTACTAAAAGCTTTTAGGTTCTTTCACCTAAACTTGAATCATACAGTAATCTAGGCATTGTGTTTTCTCCTTGATTATACAAACTTTCGGTGCTTCAAATCAAAGACGGTACAGGTCGGTATCATGATGATAAACAGCTCACCAATACAAAAGAAGTAGGGCTGTATAATTGTGTTTACAATTGTGTTTTTGCAGTTAGCTTACAGTGAAGAGTAAGTTTTCCAATACAGAAAATTTGTTATTTCTGATGGATTAGCTTCCTCTATAAGAACAACTCTGTTACTGGTCTGTTTAACTTCTTAAAAAAATAGATAAGTTGGCTTTGGCTCTTTACAACCATTTCGGAACCACTAGAAGTTTTTAAGAAGATAAAGAGAAAGAAAAAGTGGAAAAATAAAGACAAAAACATATTGGAAAAGTTGGAATAGAAGACAAATGTTTGTGATTCGTTATCACTGGTTGATATTCCTGTCCATCTTGTAGTTGCTTTTGTTTAGATTCAGATCATTTCTGACTGGAGTAAATCTTTGAGCAAAGGTATTCCAGCCACGACTATTTCGCCCTTCACCCCGGTATAGCATATCCAGGAGAACATCATTCGTTGATTTCCCTTCTTTTTCATACGGTAGGGCGTATATTGAGGAGATTTGGTTGTCTTTCCCAGCTTGCCGAGAGGCTGCAGATTGGCTCTATCACTTAGAGTTATAGCAGTAAACAAGTAAGGCCGTGTTGTATTTTATTTTTATCACATTTCAAAACCAAGGGCGATTCCAAACCAAGCACTGGGAGTCTAGTATCATCCTTGCTCATAGCAATCAGCACACAAATTTATTCTGTATACGAAAGTAATTCTATATATAGGATGTTTTCTGCAATGTATTTGCGAATTTCTTAGAGAACTAACCTGTAAAATTTATTCTCTCAGTCTGACTGAGATATTGTGCTTCTGGTTTCACTGGAGGGGAATGACGAGATCCTGCGCTAGGTTGAAATCGCGATTCTTCGGTTGTTAGATTGCATCTTCACTATTAGAATTATAACACCAAGAAAAAAAAAAAGAAAGGAAGAAACAGGGGTGGGAGAATCAGGTGTACTGTTGGCGAATTTCATGAAGCAAGGAAGTTTTGATGGATGTAGTGTCTCGACAGCTGACAACTGATGCAAGTAGATTATTCCATGCTTCAGCAATTCTGAGCGTGAAAAAATGTCATAGGTACTGTATCGTTTTTTGATTTTGTAAGCATGTTCCCTTGTGTTAGACATGAAATTCAGAAAGGTGCCCAAGGTTGTTGTTGGAAAGATGGTGGATAATCTTGTGGGTGTATACCAAGTCAGATGTTGGAGCTTTTATGTGTCCATGCCAAGAGAAGCAAGACGTTCAGAGTATGATAGATGCCTGACGGTGAATGTTCATCTGGTTGCACGTTTCGGAACAGTAGAGTGATATGCTGAGCAAGATAAGAACTCAAGACTGGTGATACAGACTGTAAGTGTGCTGATTGCTATGGACGTACCATAGTCAAATACAGCTTTAAATAGGAGAAATTATTATATACGATGAACTCTCTGGATTCTCTCCCTTCCTCCACATCTTGTTTAGCTTATAGCTTACAGATTTTGTTTACTTTACTGTGATCCATTTTTCCTTCCCCTATTTTAATAATTTAATTTAAACCTTTAGTATAGCGTTATAACTCTATGTAAACCAGAGTTCTTGTTTCTAACGGTCACTTAATTGGCCATATAATATTATAACTCGTACGTAACCTTATCATTTCGCATTTGTCTTGCTTCTATATGTTGGTTCACTGACGATGAATATATGTGCAATTCCAGCACCTCTTACTTCTTTGGAGTAGAGTGCACATATATTTTGAAACATATGTAGGAATTAAAGGAACTTTTGTTTATATGCGTTTTGCTCCATTTATATATATATATATATATATATATATATATATATATATATATATATATATATACATACACGACGGGTTTCTTTCACTTTCTATCTACCAAATCCTTTGGTCCGCTCGCCGGGGCTATAGTAGAAGACATATGCTGAGCAATAGGATTGAAGCCAACATCACATGACTGGCGAGCAAGCTTCTCAACTATACATACACGTTCAACCAAAATATTCGTTTCTTCTCTAGGCAAAGGGCCCGAAATTTTTGGGGAGCGGGCCAGTCGATTAGATCAGCCCCAGTACGCAACTGGTACTTAATTTATCGACCCCGAAAAGATGAAAGGTAAAGTCGACCTCGGCGGAATTTGAACTCAGAACGTAAAGACAGACGAAATACCGCTAAGCATTTCGCCCGACGTGCTAACGTTTCTTATTTCTTTATTGCCCACAAGGGGCTAAACATAGACGGGACAAACAAAGACAGACAAAGGGATTAAGTCGATTACATCAACCCCAGTGCGTAACTGTTACTTAATTTATCGACCCCGAATAGATGAAAAGCAAAGTCGACCTCGGCGGAATTTGAACTCAGAACATAAAGACAGACGAAATATCGCTAAGCGTTTCGCCCGGCGTGCTAACGTTTCTGCCAGCTCACCGCCTTTTTCTGCTAGTTCACCGCCTTGTTCAACCAAGATATTGTGCTAAAATATATTTCAAATGGCAGGAAGAGAAAGCTGAACTGATGACATTTTATAACAGGTTTTTATGGAAGAATTTTAAAAGCTCCACATTCATCATAAATGTCCTATTAGTCAACATTAGTTGTGATATTTCCATACTTTGTTTAAACAAAGTAGGAACTAAATAAACATACACCACTCTCGGACACACGCAAATATGTATGCATGCATGCATGTATGTATGTATGCATGTATGTATGTATGTATGAAAATACCTATCGATGAATGTATGCATGCATGTATGTAAATACCTATCTATGAATGTATGCATGCATGTATGTGAATACGCATGTACTCATATATATATATATATATATATATATATATATATACATACACACACAAAGAGGCACACATACACACACACACACACATATATATACACACATGCACACACACTTATATCTTAATATATAAAACAGAGTTTGTTTGTGTGTGTGCGTGTAGGCGCGCGCGCGCGTATGTTCCTTATGGATTCGAAAATTGAGTTGCCGATTTTGACTTATGAGGTGTCAAAACATTCAGTAATCTTTCAACTACTAAATAAAGTATGTTTTTTGCACAACAGCTCTTTTTTACTACAAAAATAACCTCAGAAACGAGTTCGGGTCGCACAATTTTGAGGTCTTTAGGTAAGGGAGGCAACTCTGCCAAAACAATCCTCATGTCTTACATAGAGCATAATGAGAAAATGTTTAAAATAAAAGGAGTTTTACCAGGGAAGGAACCTTCCAAGATATACCGTCAACTTTATTAATATTATTTAGTAGATAATCTTTTAATGTGAAATATGTTTGTCTGTGTTTTGTTTAGCCCAGAGTTGCCTCTGATGTAGCAGACTCATCGCATAGTTTTTTTTTCTTCCTGAAATACTGTATATCTGTGTCTTTCTTTTGATGAAAGGGTGTGTTTTAAGAGTCATTTGGCTGCTATTTGTAGTAGCTCAAATTACCATAGACACACCTGTGTGTGTGCTTTGCTGTGGTGAAAAAAATACTTTTTCTCAGAATATTTTGCACAATAATTTTTAAAGAAATCTGGACGTCTTTCTTACTGTTAACCATTCAACTTCAAATTGCGATTGTTAATTGTTGGAAATCAAGTAGTCTGAGATGTACATTTAGTGTTATCGTATAGAGTGGAAGTTAAATCAAAATTTTCGACTCATTTTCTTGTGGTTAGTAATCCATTACTTTAAATTTGAAGCCATTAAGTCTAAACATTATTTTACTGAGTTTAGTCTTTCGACTGTTACCATCATGGGGTATCGCCTTCAAAAATTTAATTGATCATACTGACCACAATACGTATTTCAATCTGGCATTTATTTTATAGATCTTTGCTTGATGAACTACAGACTTTGAAACATAGTTGAACACAATTCTCGATTTAACAACAAATGTAAATATGGTACTTTGGGCAAGAGTTTTCTACTATAGCTCTAGGCCAACCATAGACATGTGGCTGAATTTGGTAAACAGAAACTGCAGCGTTGTTCATCAGAAAATGACAAAAAACATGTTTACAGAGAAGAGTTGTTTGCTTCATAGCGTGTGTCGATTTTGTCCATAAGAAAAGAACAAATAATACAATGTTGGTTGTAGGTCGTAACATTCGGGCAACATCCTTTTCAGTATGTAAGAAGTCCTTTCAAGGATTTTCTCTCCGTGTATAAATCTTTATACACTCTTATATATATATATTCTCTAGGTTTTTACTCCACTCTAAACGCTTTACAACGTTTGTTTTTGAAAGTAGTAGTTTTCTGATTGCAGTCCGCTCGTGAAATGTAGCTCCCTGTGAACAGTTTTTGTGGAAACTCGGTTCTTGAGGGAGTCATTAAGCTCTGCAGTAATTTTGGGAGCTGTACGTTTGTGATCCTTTCTAATAATTCGCGTAAGAGTCCGACGGTCTCGATCTGAAAGTTTTGGTTTGCTTCCGGAGTTTTGTTTCGACGAGGAGATTTTTCCCTCTTTCTCAAAGGCTGTCATTACTTTCGAGACAGTGCTTCTTGATACACCAAACATTTCGGCTGATTTCGTTATGCCAGCGCCTGCCATACGAGTACCAAGAACTTGACCTCTTTGAAAGTCCGATAGATCTGTCATTTTAATGAATTTTATTTACCTTTTTCTGATGATATCTGAAAAGAAACAGCAATTTTAGCAAAACATATTAAGCAACACTAATAAAAAAAAAACATAAAAATAAACAAGCTTTTGATGGTTTTATAGATATTTCAAAATTATGATGCTATGGTGCTAGGTGTTTCCATTATTTTGTCCAAACCCTGTGTGTGTGCGTGTGTGTGTGTGTATATATATATATATATATATATATATATATATATGATGTAGAGATAAACATACGCACAAGCACACACATACACACACACACACACACACACACACACACGTAATCTAATGGCGGCGAGCTGGCAGAACCGTTAGCACACCGGGCGAAATGCTTAGCGGTATTTCGTCTGCCCGCTACGTTCTGAGTTCAAATTCCGCCGAGGTCGACTTTGCCTTTCATCCTTTCGGGGTCGATTAAATAAGTACCAGTTACGCACTGGGGTTGATATAATCGATTTAATCCGTTTGTCTGTCCTTGTCTGTCCCCTCTGTGTGTAGCCCCTTGTGGGTAGTAAAGAAATAACACATATATGTAATCTTTTATCTTTTATTTGTTTCAGTCATTAGACTGCGGCCATGCTGTAGAACCGCCTTGATGAATCGATTCCAGTACTTATTGTAAAGTCTTTTACTTATTCTATAGGTCTGTTTTGCCGAACCGCTAAGTTCTGGGCACATCATAAACACACCAGCACCGTTGTCAAGCGGTAGTGGGGCATAAACACAGACACAAAGACACACACACACACACACATAAATACATGTATATATATATATATGTATATATATATATATATATATATATATATATATATATATATATACATACATGACGAGCTTATTTCAGTTTCTGTCTGCCGATACAACTCACAAAACTTTGGTCGTCCCGAAGCTTTAGTAGAAGGCACTTGCCCAAGGTGCCATGTTTCACGCAGTGGGACGGAACCCGGAGCCATGTGGGTGGGAAGCAAGTTTCTTACCACACAACCAGTTCTGGGTCTACATGTATATAAACATGTAAATGCACAAATGTATATGTATATACACATATCGCACGCACACACACACACACACACACACACACACACACACACACACACACACACACACACACACACACACACAAATGCATGTATGTATGTATGTATGTATGTATGTATGTATGTATGTATGTATGTATGTATGTATTAGATTGACTTTACCGGTGTATTCAGTCAGTAATTCGAATACAGAAATTTGTAGATTCACAAATGGGAACCTTTATAAAGGGGAGAAAGTAGAGATTCTTTAGCATTTAGACAAAATGTAGAAATATGAGATTAAAAGCAAATTATTATAACAAAGGGCGGGAATAAAATTCATAAATTATAAAACATAGATAAATAAATAAATAGTGTTAATGTAAACAAATGAAGAATACGACGAGAAAAATGGAATAAACAAACAGAGTAAAAGAGGGGAAAGAAGAGAAAGATGAGGGTAAGGAATGGAAGGAATATGATGTAAGAACGGATGGCTCGAATGCGTATACGAAGAACGCGCACTCACTCATATATTGGGTCATCCCATAAACAATGCGGTTTTTCCAATTGCATTAAATAAAAATCGGAGGTGAACAAGATAGACCACCTTCATCAACTTGCTATAAAAGTAGGTACTAATTTTACCTTATCTTTATTCTTAGTACAAGTTTCGAAGAGTGCAGTTCAATTTTAACAGTTATTTTTCCAAAGCTATAATGGAAGTGAAAAAGGAGCATATTCGGCATATTTTACTTTATGAGTTTAATAAAGGAAGCAACGCAACGGAAAGTGCAAGGAATATTAATGCAATATATGGGGATCGGACAATAAATAAGCGTAAGCCAGTGTCAACAGGTGGTTCCAGAAATTCCGAGGCGGAAACTACAGCCTAGAAGACGAACCTTGTCCTGGAAGATCTGTAGAGCTCGACGAGGACGTCCTGCAAACCCTGGTGGAACAAAATACCCTCGTAACTTTGAGGAGCTAGCAGAAAAGCTTGGATTTAGTCATTCAACCATTCATCGACACCTGCGCTAGAAGAAAAACGACCATCTTTGGTTTCAAGACGAAAAGTGTCTTTCCATCAGGATAATGCTCGGCCACATAGTGTTGAGGATAACATTTAAAAGGCTGGAGCAGTTTGAATGGGAAACGATGCTTCACCCACCATATTCGCCGGACATTGCCCTATCTGATTGCAATTTATTTTGCAGTCTTCAAAATAATTTAGACAGAAAAAAATATGAATTCTGTAGACAAAGTCAGAACAGTTCTGGAGGAGTATTTTTCGTCGCGGACAAGTGAATTTTCGAAGAGGGGCCTTGCAAGTCTACCAGATAGATGGAAGAGCATATATATGTAGTTTGTCTATTTAGCAAGAAGTTCAGCCAAAATTTGAAATCTACATTATTGCGTTACTAATCAATTTTCGACCTTAAATCATGAACTTCGGCTTTCAATGTGCTTATTTTTTTATCTAGTTGCTTAGAAACAGGAATGATTTTTTCTTGGTGTGGCGGATCAATCAGTTCAGATTGTTTATTATTTACCATTTGGCTCATAAATCATCAGTTCATTTATCAACACTTTGATAAAGAGAAATTGTGTACCCTTATCAAACAGGTAGTCATGATGGGTATATTGGGCTTCGTATAATTGTACCCCAATGTCACTTTGATGGTATGCGCTGCTCTCTCATACATATAAACGACGAGCTCCTACCAAACTCATTCACAAGGCTTTGATTAGCGCGGGGTTATATAAGACATGCCCAAGATATCATGAGAGTGGGAAGCAAATTTCTGACCCTACAGCCACGTCTACGCATATATTTAATATTAATAGTAACTGTTTACGTATAATTGCCAGCAGCAGCAGCAACAATAGCACCACCAACAGCAGCAGCACCTACAACAGCAAAAGGCGCAGCGGTGACGGTAGCAGCAACAACAACAATAACAGCATCAACAACAACAGCTCCTACAACAGCAACAGGCGCAACGGCATCACGATCCCACAGAAGTACATAGGGTGCACTGGGAACTCTCTCAAACAGCGTATTTCCAATAATCTGTCCTCCTTCAGAGACCTAGAAAAGAGATTCTAGCATATCTGGCAATTACGAGACGAAGAGATTCCATACTCGATCGCATGGAAAATACTTCGGAACCCAGGCCCCTACATCAACGGGACGAAACGATGTAAGTCATGCATTGCCGAATGCACGAGGATCCTTAAAGACTCGCTCGTGCCAGGGGTCATCCTGAACGCTAGGACGGAGATTTTCGGACCATGCTTGCATTTTAGAAAATTCCTGCTGGCTATTTGGAATCCGCATAGCGGTATCACAGCCGGAAACCAATAGCCAAGGCCGAAGGGAGACACTCGTTTACCTTCATGATGCTTTGACGACCGCAAGATAGCAGCGCGGCCGATGATCGATGGATAATGGCAAAGGGAGATAATCACCTAGGGTTTTACTCTTAAAAACGAGGCTTTCCCCCTCCATATTTATAGAGGTCTCAGGCCAGCAGTGTTTGGGGTCTGAAGATACGACGTAAGGCTAAACCCCTTAACAATAGATCCATTTATTTCGGTTAGTGACTTATTCACGAATATACCAACACTAGCGCCGCTAAGGGTAATATTCTCTGCGAACGCACAAAAGCTTTTTTCAGAGTTATTTACTTTGAACTGTTATTATCTCATATCTGATTAGCTTGTTATTACGTAACATGCTTCACGATTTTAGTATACATACCTTATTAGTATTTCCTTCTAAGTTCTGTATACTCTGGGAACGTATTACAGCCCTTTTCAGGGCTACTTTATTTGAATTCTTACTATCGGATAATTAATTTCATGTTAGTATATTAATGGCTTCACAACTTGGCTATTCATAACTTATTGGGAATTCCTAAAAACAAGATCCTGTGTAAGACAGTTCGGTATTCTCAATAAATGCATAAAAACCGTTTTAAGGGCTACATACTTTGTATTGTTGTTACTGGATTAGCGAAACAATTATGAGAACTGAGATAAGAGATAAGCCCCGCTTTCCCGGGAATTACTGGGTACGTCAGCTAGTGTGTGTGTGTATATATATATATATATATATATATATATATATATATATATATATAGATATAGTTGAAATTTACAGAAAAACAAAAGACGAAGAGGTGTATAAACATCAAACAAGTGTATTAGTTTAATGCTCGAGAAGGTTAGAAAGTCTTTTACGTTTCGAGCCTACGCTCTTCAACAGAAAGGAACACGAGGAAATAAACAGACAGAGAAACACTAAGGCATGTGTACAGGCCTTAGTGTTTTTCCATCACCACTTGACAACCAGTGCTGGTTACTTTATATCTTCCGTAATCTAGCTGTTCAGCAAAAAGGACCGATAGAATATGTACAAGGCATGGTTTATTTATATGTTATATCAATATTATGGAAATATGGGATTTCAGTACCGTCGTTTCCTGTTTCTGTCGCATTTTACTGTGAAACTGCATGCTAACTTTGACCATAGATCTGTTTACTCAGGACCGACCCGGGCAAAGCAACAACAGCAACAGCAACAGCAACAGCAACAACAGCAGCAGCAGCAGCAACAGCAACAGCAGCAACAGGGTGCTTCCCTTTTTCTTTCTCTCACCCTCTCACTTCTATTCTAGCCTTTCCACTTTCGCCTTTTCTCACCCTCTCTCTTTTATTTTAGCCTTTTTCCTACCTCTTTTTCTCCCTTCATCCCTTCCCTTTTTCTCTCTCTGTCACTCTTCCTCTCTCTTGCTGACTTTCTCCTCTGCCTGCTGTTGTCACATGGTCCACGGCCAGCTTTCTGCCTTTCTCTCACTGGTCCCGTAGCTGACCAGTCCTTTAGGATATCTTCTAAGTGTTACCCACTATTCTTGTCTTCTTGGCCCCAAGGTTCGTCTGTTCGTCCTTGTCCACCGTCCTACATCACTCTCTGTGTTGTTTTGCTTCGTTTACTCTCGGTCCTGAATTCCGCGCAATATTTTTTTTTTTGTGGGCACCGCCAATATGGTAAGCCCTCAATCTTACCATTAATGGTACGAAACTGAGTATTACCGATTGGTTGATAACTGATGAAGAATTGAGGACCTTCTGTATTTGTCTCCCGTCCAGTTGTTCACTCAGTATTGTTATGTCGTTTGTTTATTTACCGTACATCTTTTCATTTATTAAGTAATGGAACGCAACACACACCGAATTTATATTAACAAGTTGTTGTTGTTGGCACTCTGTCGCTTACGACGTCGAGGGTTCCGACCAACGGAACAGCCTGCTCGTGAAATTAACGTGCAAGTGGCTGAGCACTCCACACACACACACGTGTAGTTCTCGACAAGGCTGACCCTTTGAATTACAAGCACAACAGAAACAGGAAGTAAGAGTGAGAAAAAGTTGTGGTGAAAGAGTACAACAGGGTTCGCCACCATCCCCTGCCGGAGCCTCGTGGAGCTTTAGGTGTTTTCACTCAATAAACACTCACAACGCCCGGTCTGGGAATCGAAACCGCGATCCTATGACCGCGAATCGGCTGCCCTAACCACTGAGCCATTGCGCCTCCACTATATTAACAAGTAAGTTGCTTATTTTATTCATCGCGGTGGGGTGATGAAAGACGAAACTGTTACCGACATGACTGAAAATCAAATGTAGAAAGAAGTTCAACAACAAATAATACCAAGTATTATTTCATTGTCTTGTCTTTTTAGGAATATGAAATTACAAGGAGGAAGGGATTTCCAGTTCTCTCGCTCCCGTCCCTTTTAGTCGCCTCTTACGCCACGCAGGGAATACATTCTAGTCGCAGATGGGCGCGGGTGTTTGCTAATTAACCCGTAGCTGGGACGCTTATAGATGCTACCACTCCGGGCCGGAGTAGACCTGGGAACAATAGTGGTTAAGAGGTGGTTCTACACTCCTCAAACCCTGAAACCAGAACCCTAGGGTCCTGGGAAATGAATGGAATTTCTGGTGTGTGTCATGTGGCTACCCACTCTTAAAAAAAAATGGGGAATAGTCCTGGGTATATACGGTCGCGCGACTGTTGCGAGTAAGATTTCTAAGAAAAATATGGATATGGTTATTTATTTTTTTGAAAGCATGATTTTTTTTTAATGAAAACTAGACAGTGAACATTTTGAATTACGTTTTAAAATTAAATGCCATTTTCACACAGACACAAGACCTTCAGCGGAAGTGAACTCACAACTCAGAAGATGGCAGTTGCAATACATTGTCCATATGAAAGAAATACAAACATTTTTGTTATCAAGCTGCCGCTGCTGCAACCTGTTGCGCGCTCTTCCTCCACCGCTACCACCGCCGCCATTGCAACCAGCAGCAGCAGCATTAGTAGTAGTAGTAGTAGTAGTAGTAGTAGTACTCGCGCGCATACACACATACGTAGATCTGTAGATGTAGTCCTCAATCTGGGAAAAAACACACGACAAGAATATCACTAAGTCAAAACATCACGATATATGAATATATATATATATACATATATACACGCGCGCGCGCGAGTGGGTGTAACAGTGAAGCATCAAACTGCCTGTAACATAAAACAAAACATTGTCAATACCACGCAATTTAAGTCAAAATATCTACTGAACAAATTCATATTTTGACATTAGCCTATATATATATATATATATATATATATATATATATATATATATATATATATATATATATATATATATATACATATATATATGCATACGCAAGCACACACACATGAATTATGTATGTGTATGTATATATATATATAAATATATATATATATATATATATATATATATATCTGTATGTGTATGTGCCTCTCACCATTCCCCCCCCCCCCTCGAACCCTTACTCAAGAGGCCGTTTACCCGGTTTCCATGGCGTCCATGTGAACGCGCTCACATCACTCCGCCCCCTCCCCCACCTGCACGGGACGCTGGTCCGTTGCAGGGTTCAGGGCCAGCAATCAATTTTGAGGGGAGGGAAAGTCGATTACATCGACCCCAGTGTTCAACCCTTATTTTATCGACCTCCAAAGGGCTAGCATACTCAATATGATGAACTAAAGAAAAAATAATATTTAGGCAATTAGAAAATGAGAACAAAAGTCATTTGCACTAATGACAATCTTCTCAAAGAAAGCAAGGGAGAGAACCAAAACCAGATTGATTATCACTTAAATGGAGAAATCCAGCACGTCTGATTCATTGGCAAATATGGCGACAACTGATATGTTTCGTTCTCATTAGACCTCGTTGGAAGGGTAGAGTCGAAAATTGAAAAAAATCTACAGATTTATCTCCGTACTTGTCAAAAACCACGCTCACTCCTTACTGAATTTTTCTATTTAATTCGAAATTCGAAGTTCTCATACGTGTCTTTTTCGAAACATTCATCCCCAATTAGGGTTATTCATTATTTTTTCGTTACGGATTTATTATTATTATATTCTATTTTGGGTTACTACTTAATGTTGGCATAACTACAGAGTTGTACCCCCCAGACTTTGGAAGGTCATAACTTTCAGAAAAATGAATATTTTTTTAATGAAATTTTCTATGCATATAGTATTTACTATGTAGAATAACTGCAGGTTATTTTTGAGAAGTGTTCCCCACTCGGTGGTGTTTCGGAGCAAGTCGTCCATAATTGTTTCATTTTTCTCTATTATGTGCGTATGTGCATCCGTAGATTTCTAATGAAGTAATAGGCAGTGAAGAGAAGCCGTCATAAGAAAACTTACGTTAAAAATAACATGCACACGATTTTTTTTTCTCAATAGAAGTAAATTCCAAAGTAAACGTTTCTAGTAGAGAAGTAGAAGAGAACAGAAGCAGCGTATTACTTCATTACAAATCTACGGATGCACATACGCACATAATAGAGAAAAATGAAACAATTATGGACGACTTGCTCCGAAACACCACCGAGTGGGGAACACTTCTCAAAAATAACCTGCAGTTGTTTCCTTCAAAATTCCTACATGCTCGAAATGTACATACATCAAGGTATATTTGTAGAAAATTTCACGAAAAAAATATTAATTTTCCTGGAAGTTAAGAAGAATTTAAGTGGACTCTGTTGGAATTTCCGAAAATTGTCCCCCACCCCCATTCCAAAACACTTTCACCGGAAATTTTTGTATATTCGGATTCTACATAGTAAATACTATATGCATAGAAAATTTCATTAAAAGATATTCATTTTTCTTGTAAACACATACATAAAGAGATGTAGACAGAAAAACGGGTACCAATTCACTCTCTTCCTTGTCCTCCCTCTCCACATCCTAACATCAACTCTTCCTCTTCTCCTTATCAACCCTTTCTTCCTCCTTCTCCGTCTCCTCCTCTCTTTCTCACTTTTATTCCCCCCAACCCCGTCCAGGTTTTGTTTCATATTAAATGACAGTTGCACTATACATCACAGACCGCTAGACTTAACACCACTGACATTAACAGGTACCCCCACATCACCTTCGTTGTTATAGCTCTCAACCATTTACAAAAAATAATATATATATAAACATATATCAATACGTGGTTGGCTGGCTGGTTGGTGGGTCGACTGGTGAAGGAGAAAATACAAGGATGTAACCTTAACATGGGAAATTACTAAATGTGTTCAGAATCTCTCTGATTAGCCACTTGAGCATTTGCATGTGTATTGTGTGTGCATGCATACAAGTTTGTATGTGTATTATGTGAATGTTTGTGTTTAAGTACAAATTTATGTCTGTGTCTATGTGAGAGAAGATTTCATGCTGGCATTTGCATGAATGTTCCTGTGTGTAGTGGAGGCGCAATGGCCCAGTGGTTAGGGCAGCGGACTCACGGTCATAGGATTGCGGTTTCGTTGTGAGTGTTTATTGAACGAAAACACCTAAAGCTCCACGAGGCTCCGGTAGGCGATGGTGGCGAACCCTGCTGTACTCATTCACCACAACTTTCTCTCACTCTTACTTCCTGTTTCTGTTGTGCCTGTAATTCAAAGGGTCAGCCTTGTCACACTGTGTCACGCTGAATATCCCCGAGAACTACGTTAAGGGTACACGTGTCTGTGGAGTGCTCAACCATTTGTACGTTAATTTCATGAGCAGGCTGTTCCGTTGATCGGATCAACTGGAACCCTCGACGTCGTAAGCGACGGAGTGCCAACAACGTAGGGGTGTATCAGTAAGTGTTGAAGTTTATGTGATAAAAAATTGGGAAGATATGTAATGGGATATAAAGAAAAAAACCAGAAGAGTAGGAGACATACGTATGTACAACAAAAACTAGGGTATATGTGAGAATTGGCGTGTTCATGCAAAACTCCTTCAAAATAGCAAAATATGAGAGAGACACCAACACAAATTATCATACATAGATGTACATATGAACAGGAATAGAGTATGTGAGAAGTGTGCTGAAAAGGGAGAGAGGAGGAAAGATAGAGCTAGCGAGTGAATGAGAGAGAGAGGGAGAAGAGGGAGAGAGAGAGAGAGAGAGTGAGAGAGAGAAAGAGAGAGAGAGAGAGAGGTTGTCGGGGAAAACTAACAGTGAAGAAGCAGAAAAAGATGTGGCGTGTGTAGGTTATGATCGTTATCCTGAGGGTCTGTTTGAAATTCTCACAAACGGATTAAAAACAGATAAATGCGACGAGAATAATATGTTAAGATTTTTATAGAATGTAAGATTATATTATGAAAATAAATCTCATAATGACATATTTTTCTTTTAGATGTATGTCTATTAAATGTCTATTTTTAATGTATGTCTGTTAAATGTCTATTCTATGCCATCAAAAACGTCAGGACAAATACAAAATAAAAAGTTTTCAGTTTCGAATCATTGCCCTAAACAGAAGAAGTTTAGGGACAATAGAAATTAGGAGGGGCATCTTCCAAGGGGACTGCCTGTCCCCACTGATCTTTGTACTGTGCTTGATACCACTGACACTGATTCTGAGGAAAGCAAAAGCTGGGTATGTATTGAAAAGCCGCCAACAAAAAGTCAACCATTTGTTAATCATGGATGACCTCAAACTTTATGGTAAAGATGAATCCCAAGTCAGTTCCCTCGTTGATACGGTGTATACCTTCAGTGCTGATATCAGAATGGAGTTCGGACTGAGAAAGTATGATGTGTTAGTATTGAAGAGAGGCAAAATCAAATGTATGGATGGGCTAACGATACCGCTGGGGGAGGGTTATGAAGCAGATAGAAGAGACGGGTTATAAGTACTTGGGGATTTTGGAAATGGATAAATTGATGGAGAAAGAAATGACAAAAAATTTAAGGTGGAGTACTTGCGCAGACTGAGACTGATCCTTAAGTCGAAATTAAATGGACGAATAAGATTGAAACTATCAATACCTGGGCGGTTTCACTCTTTAGATATGGAGCAGGGGTAATCGCATGGACAGTAGACGAACTAAACAGCTTAGACAGAAAGACTAGGAAGTTGCTAACTAGATATGGGTCACTCCACCCAAAAAGTGACACAGACAGACTGTATGTACCAAGAAAAATAGGGGAAGAGGACTTATTAGATGCGAACACAGCATTAGAGCAGAAGAAAACAACATAGCATGGTATGTAAAAAAATGCCACAGAACCGCTATTACTAGAAGTAAGAAGGTCAGGCTTATGTAGGATGAAAGATTGCAAAGATAAAGGACTATACAAGAAATTGAAAACGAATGAAACTGAAAATAGGGGGCGGGGTAAAGAAAAGAATGCATAGTCAATTTCATAGGGATGTTGAAGATAAGACAGACAGAGAAAAAAGATGACTGTGGATGACTAAAAGTGATTTAAAACCGGAAACGGAGGCTCTAATCTGTGCTGCCCAAACAGGTGTAGAACCAATAGTGTGAATTGTGAAATTGGCTCTAATTATAATTTTCCTGAATTATATTTTGATACTTTAGGAAAAGTAATTTTGACTGTGAAATTCACAGTACCTTTGAGATAACACCAAGTAATAATATCGATTATATTGCTAATAATCCTGTCTTAGCACATACTTCTGAGCTGAAGAATAAGTACTAATTCCTTTAATCATGAAAACCAAAACAAAATTATCTGTCCTTTAGAAAACAAGTGTTTAAGGAAGAATATAGTGTAAGAGTGTAAGGTCATTACAGGGGATCGTATGTATTACTATACTGATTCTTCTGTAACAATTTGGAAATCTAAATTACATAATCATTCTTCTTCATTTATGTTGAGAAGAAAGTGTAATTCTACAAATCTTTATAAATGCATTTGGGATTTAAAAGACAGGAATATTTACTATGATATAAAGCGGTTCATTTCATTACGCACCGTCGCACGATGCTGGTAATTTTAAATGTGATATTTGCCTTGAGGAAATGTATGACATAATTACTTCTAAGTTAGTATTATTAAATTGTGGGAATACTTTTACATTGGAATGTTCACATAAATATTGAAAACTTTTAAATATTTCAATAGTAAATAACACCATCATTATAATTGCTTTTTCTATAATCTAGTATGCATATTTTTTCTAAATATTGAGCTTATTTAATAGATAGATAACTAAAGAATTTCTATGTTTATTTTTTTATTCTTTCGTTATCTACTGACGTCATCAAAAGTTAAATACTAAACTGGTTTTTCTTAGAATATTATATCTCTTCTTAACGATATGATATTCTCCATTCTTGTTCTTGTTCAATATATATATATATATATATATATATATATATATATATATATATATATATATATATATATATATATGTATATATGTAGTGAACACTTCTATCGCCATTATATACAAACAAACCATCTTCTCTCACTATAAATATTGAAACACACGAGCGTAGTAGAAAACATCTCTTTCCCTGTCATCACCTGACTGACTATTTCTTTGCACGGGTAAATTATCTCCATTTGCCCGCCAGGACGCAAACTGACCAACCAGTAGCCCCTAATAAGGTCACGTGAGAGTGTTTCTTCTAATGCTTTCCTGGAGCCTCTATTTTCTTATAAATAGCCTATATTATACCCGCCAAATCGTCGCGCCTCAGATCTCCTTTGAGATCTGGCGTTGACCACACACGCGTAACACAACCAGCCAGTTTCCAGCGACGACATCAACACCATCGTACAACTACGAACTACAAGCATCGCCCTCGACGTCGCCAGCAGCAACACGACTCTACGACTACCAGCATCGTCCCCGCCAGCGTCAACATGACTTCCACGTACACAAGCTACCAACAGATAACCGCGACACTTCTCTTCGATTCTGTTTGTGTGATTCATCTTCACCACGATAAATAATAGCCAAGAATTTAGCCTGCGAAGAACATCTGTACTCAAGAACCCGGCTTGGCATAGAAGCCACAACATCACAACTAGTGATCGCTCTGCCCCACACGCCTTAACTTCTTATATACAGACACTTACCACTGTGTACTCTAAGAACTGGTATCTTAAATCTTTATACGTGTTACTGACTCTTTTCTATCCGCTGTATCTCACGCATTCACATACATGTATTACTTACACACACTCTTTTCTTTACATGACGGCCTGTCTTTTATTGTGTTTCATTATGTCGCATTCATACTCACACACAGACATACAGTTTAATGCTACAATAAATCTTACTGTTATTCATCTCTATCGGTTGAGTTCCTATCGTCTTAATTACTGGCATTTCTAAGTTCTCTATGTTATCGAAGTATAACATAAATATCATTTGATATATTTTTGTTTCCGACCGTGTGACGCGTTGAATAAAGGAGCCCTGTTTTCCATTCGTCACCATTTCTCCTTTTGGGTTCGCACTTACAAACTGGTGACCCCGACGTGATTCGATTCATACAACCCTTCTGATCTGTACAACCGACGTGATTCGTCCATACAGCCAACGTGATTCTGTCCACACAGATTCACTTAAAATGGTGACTAAATGCCAGTATAGACCAACCGTTCTTTCAGTCTTTTTCACTACAATTTTTTTAAATTTCGTCTGTTTGTCTTCGACAAACCGACTGGTGCGAGGCTAGTGTAGTGAACACTTCTATCGCCATTATATACAAACAAACCATCTTCTCTCACTATAAATATTGAAACACGCGAGCGTAGTAGAAAACATCTCTTTCCCTGTCATCACCTGACTGACTATTTCTTTGCGCGGGTAAATTATCTCCATTTGCCCGTCAGGACGCAAACTGACCAACCAGTAGCCCCTAATAAGGTCACGTGAGAGTGTTTATCTAATGATCCTCTGGAGCCTACCCTCAGCTATAAATAGACTAAATTATACCCGCCAAATCGTCGCGCCTCAGATCCTAGATCTGGCTGGCGTTGACCACACACGCGTAACACAGCAGCAACTAGTTTCCAGCGACGACATCAACACCATCGTACAACTACGAACTACAAGCATCGCCCCCCGACGTCGCCAGCAGCAACACGACACTACGACTACCAGCGTCCCCAACAGCGTCAACATGACTCTACACGTACACAAGCTACCAACAGCTAACTGCAGAACTTCTAACCCTGTTTGTGTGATTCATCTTCACCACGAAATAACAGCCAAGAACCCAGCCTGCGAAGAACATCTGTACTCAAGAACCCGGCTTGGCATGGAAGCCACAACATCACAACTAGTGATCGCTCTGCCACACACGCCTTAACTTCTTATATACAGACACTTATCACTGTGTACTCTATGAACTGGTATCTTAAATCCTTATACGTGTTACTGACTCTTTTCTATCCGCTGTATCTCACGCATACACATATATGTATTACTTACACACACTCTTTTCTTTACATGACGGCCTGTCTTTTAATGTGTTTTATTATGTCGCATTCACTCACACACAGACATACAATTTAACCCTACAATAAATCTTACTGTTATTCATCTCATACGGTTGTGTTCCTATCGTCTTCCTTACTGGCATTTCTAAGCTCTCTATGTTATCGAAGTATAGCATTTATATCATTTGATATATTTTGTGTTCGACCGTGTGACGCGTTTTAATCAAAGGAGCCCTGTTCTTCCATTCGTCACCATTTCTCATTTTTGAGTTCGCACGGTCGTTCTTACATATATATATATATATATATATATATATATATATATATATATATATATATATATATATATAAATATATATATATATATATATATATATATATATATATATATATATATATATATATATATATATATATATAATATATATATATATATATATATATAGTTTTAATTTTTTACATTTAAGAGAGAGATTTGACGCTAATATCCAATGGATATTAGCGTCAAATCTCTCTCTTAAATTTAAATTTAAAACTTTGGATATATATAAACAAGGAGAACGATCCTTAAGGAGTCTAATTTAGACTTTTTTGCGGTGAAATCTCCTGCTATATTGGTAACGATTACATGGTTTTCTCCTTGTCTCCGTATTCTTTCTGTTGAAGAGCGTAGCTCGAAACGTTAAAGACTTTCCGTATTCCCGAGCGTCATACTAATATATCCTTTTGTTGTTTACACCACCTGTCCTCGTCTGTTGTTGTTTTTTCGTACATTCTCCCATATATATATATATATATATATATATATATATATATATATATGTGTGTGTGTGTGTATATATATATATATATATATATATGTATATATATATATATATATATATATTGTTGTACTTGGGGATGGTCATATTGCCAGTTTAGCCAATAAAAACACACGCACTGTATATTTGGTGTTAATTTGCTTCAGCTTTATATTACATTAATCTTAATCTTATTTCGGCCAGAGTTCTTTCGTCACACTTCTGTGACCTCATCAGTGGTCCTTTGTTTCCTTCTTTCTTATGTGTGTCTCACCTTGCTAACTATCAGCCATTTTGTATTTTGTATTCCTATTGTATGTTTCTACGCATGCGTGTCCTTCAATGTGTCTGTGTCTTTTGTAAGTGCATGTGTGTATGGGGAGTGTCTGTATCACCTATATTCTCTGTTTATACGTGTTCGTTTGTATTTGTTTTTATTTATTTATTTGTTCATGTGTGTGTGTTTTTTTGTGTTTAATTAAATTTTGTTAACGTATGTAGTATTTAATTCCATTTGTTTATCTATGTATTGTATTATACTTTGTTCATATTATTATTGGTTTATGGGTAACATGTTGTCACATGCTGTGGTTTGTGGTTTGTTAGTGGTGTGTGTTAGTGTTCCATTCTAGTTTCCTATTCAGGCTAGGTTTCTCTTCTATTATGTGTATAGCTTCAGTAATTTGTCTAAGTGCTGCATCACTGCTATGTGTAGATAAGATTTTAATTTCTATGTTGTTGATTGAGCCTCTATGTTCTTGCTCAGCGTGCTGGTACAGAACTGATGAGTTCTTCCCTTCCTTAAGTTCCCTCCAATGTTCGTTTGCCCGCTCCCCTATGCTCCTTGCTGTTTCGCCTACATATGTCATTGTCTTATTTCTGCATCGTCCCTCTGTACATCTTATACTATAGACCACATTTCTGGTTTTGCAGTTCGTTTGTGGGCTAAATCTACATACGATACAGTTCCTATCAGTGCTGGGGGTTCTACTGAAAGGGTATGTTCTACTGATAAGGGATTTAATAGGGTTGCCTGGCCTTTCAACAACCTTAATTCTTAGCTTAAGTTTGTCTAGGGCCCTTCTAAAGCGGTACGCCAGTTCGCCTCTAGGGGTGGTGTCGACGAACATGACGCTCTGGTACTTGTGGCTATCGTACCATGAGCTTGCCTTCCCTATTTTCTTCTTAGTCCTTTCTATGGTGTTCCATGATTTGCTCCTATAGAGTGGGCAAATCCCATTCCTATCGTTGCGTTTGATTGTTTCAAACTTCTTCATAGCTCCTTTGTATACCCTGATCCTTTCTTTATGGCTGTAACCTGAGAACTGCATGCGGTGGACGAAATGTTGTATATGTCTCTTTAATTCTGTAGGGTCGCACATGCAGGAGACATTTCGCATTACTCTGACGAGGTCTGCCATCAATATGTTGAATTTGGCATTGTCCGCAATAGCCGAGTTCCGGTGGATCAGGTATTTGGAGGCCATAGGTTTTGTATAGTGTGAATGGAGGATTCTGGTTTTATTGTTCTTAGTTTCTAGCCAGAGTTCAGTATCTAATACAGGTAATCTATGGTTAGGGTGTTTAGTAGGGTAGTCTATCGTAACTTTAATACTCTGGTGGATGGAGTTAGCTATTTGCTGGATGCTCTCCATAGTCTTAGTTTCTATTTCTATTTCAGGGGTACTCTCTTGTGGGGGTGTCTTTACCACTAAGTTGATATCATCGACATATCGAGAGTACACATTCACGAGTATGGAGTTCTGTGTCAGGCGTTCCTTAAGCCTTCTGTCCCACCATACCATGAAGAGATTGGCCACATCACCGGCGATACTAACACCGATGGCTGCCCCCTCGTCCTGGGCGTATAATTTGTTGTTAAATTTAAAGGTGTGGCCTTTTAGGGTGACCTTTATACTAGCTCCTAGTGCATGTGCGATCATTTTCTTTACCTGGTGGATATTAGTGGGGGTCCGTATGGCTCTGGTCCATCCACTCCATCTCTCTATAGGGGTCTTCCTAGCCATAGAGGTAATTGTGGGTGGTCTACCTCTTAGACGTCTACTAGGGCAGAAATCTCTAAGGTCGTATCTATCTAGATATACATCGTCATATGTCAATCTAAGTAGGAGGCCCAGTTCTTCTGTGTTGACTTTTTGGAACTCTACTTCGCTCTCGTTGATCATCTCCACGCACTTTTCCACTGCAAAATCCACGTCGATAGATGGGTATAGTGATACCACATCCATGCTACCCACTATACACCCTGTCAGGTTGCAAGTGTTGTTGCAGTCGTTGATCCTGCTGAGGAGATCTTCCGTGCTGTCACAGACATCAGGTGACATCATCTGGATTATGGGGCGTATGATCATTGAGAGGAAGTAGGAAATCCTGTAGTTACTAGCGACATTCGCTCCACAGACTGGTCTTGTTGGTGGTCCCACTACAGGATTAGTTGTTACTTTGTGGTCCTTACGGAGCCCATACAGCGTCGGGATATCATTGTTCCAGGCTTGGAAGTTGTTGGCTGTGCGCTTCTGGGGTCTAAGAACAATTGTCCACATCATCATGTGGGCATTGAGGACTTTTTCTCTTTCCTCATGCGCCTGTAAGGTTGTTACCTTCGTATTGGCGATGTGAGGTTGCATTGCCTGGATATAGTTCGGCAGGCTGTCTATTTCGCAATATTTTGGTAAGTTATTCGCGTTCTTCCTCAAGTTACAACAGAGAAGCTTAGCATTCAAAGTAGAAGCCATCGTGTTGCATCGTCTGGAGTCAGCTTTCTGCCAGTTCTTTAATACGAATTCTTGTCCTTCGAGGCGAAGAACTCCTTCACTGAAGCTTCTACCTCCCCTTGGTTGATGAAGCGTCGCAAACGTGGGTAGTGAGTCGTAGATCGGAACAGGTAACAACCTGAGGGAGCTAGGGGTGTGACATCAGTTCAATTCTTCCAAGTTCCTGGAGCTTATTCCGTGTCGTTCGAGCGGTATAAGGTCTTGCGCTGTCTTGGTGCAAAAGGGCTCGCTTTCGGTTAACCAATGCCGAGTGTTTTTGCTGCACAATAGCATACATCCGCGCTAGCTGTTTGGAATTATAGGTTGGCAACAATGGTACGACTGTCCAGAACGAACTTGTAGTGAATTAACCCCTCATAATTCCATCAGATACAAAGCATCACCTTGCATTCGAGATGCCCATGTTTGGCAACAGGTTCCGGAAGCTGGCCCTTGCTTAACCATTGATTATGCACTTTAGGATTGTGGAACAATATCTCCCTTGGATTATTACTTTTTCCGATCCGTGACTCACTTCCTGCGCTTCATTAACTAGAAGAAGTTAGAAGCTTTAGTGAAGGAGTTCTTCACTTCGAAAGACAAGGACTGATATCAGCATAGAAAAAAAAAACTGACAGAAAGGTGACTTCAGACGGTGCAACATAATAGCCTCTACTTTGACTGCTAGGCAGCTTTTGTTGTAACTTGTCGAATAATGCAACTAAATTATCAAAATATTGCTAAGCTTTTCACTCAAGACAATAAATCCTTACATTAAGATCTATCTTCCTGTCTATAATAGGTGCAGGGGTGGCTGTGTGGTAGGTAGTTTGCTTACTAACCACATGGTTCCGGGTTCAGTCCCACTGCGTGGCACTTTGGGCAAGTGTCTTCTACTATAGCCTCGGGCCGACCAAAGCCTTGTGAGTGGATTTGGTAGACGGAAACTGAAAGAAGCCCGTCGTATATATGTATATATATATATGTATGTGTGTGTATGTGTTTGTGTGTCTGTGTTTGTGCCCACTACATCGCTTGACAACCGATGCTGGTGTGTTTACGTCCCCGTAACTTAGCGGTTCGGCAAAAGAGACGGAAGAATAAGTAGTAGGCTTACAAAGAATAAGTCCTGGGGTCGATTTGCTTGACTAAAGGCGGTGCTCCAGCATGGCCACAGTCAAATGACTGAAACAAGTAAAAGAGTAAAAAAAATACATCTACGCACACGCACACAGAAAGAGAGATTACACATGAAAAAATAGATTGGTTTAAAAAAGTAGATACAATTTACTCTCCCTCTTCCTCTCTTCATTCGTTTACTCTTCCCCCGTCTCAACTGCTCTCTCAAAACTGGGACGACCTGAACGATTGTGTTTTATATATGTATATTACTCATTATATGTACGTATTCACAATACCAAAACCGTATACGGCGTACGGTTAGAGTAATTCGTTGAAAATTTTCTGTCTTTAAATTTTGTACGTTTTAGATTATTCGTTTATATTTCAAACGATCACTTCACAACTTCCTATCACCACCACAAACACACATATACAATCTACATGTATTTATTTGTTTATGATTGCAAGCATCATGGCTGACATACCTGGAAATATAATTTTCTTAATTACATCCTTACTTACATTGTTTCACCCATTAATAATACCTGTGGAAAGTAATAACAACGCAATTGTACAAGCCGACAAATATCTTTTAGAGCTGATCAAGGCTGAAGGTTTAACGAAAGTAAGTTTTTATCAGATTTTTATACCTTCGCTTTCAGTCTTACCTCGCACTTGTATGTGTATCTTTGTCTGTGTGTAGGTGTGTGTGTGTTTTATGTATGTATGTGTGAATATACACACACACCTGTATATCCTCTCTATATAAGTACTGAGTGATCGTTGAATATTTTTTTTTACTTATAGTTTCACACAAACACTACACTACACACACACACACACACAAGTATATACACACACACACTTATGTATGTGTGGTGATTCGAAGCAACAATTGTGATATACCAAAGATAACGTTCTTCATTCAGGCAGTAACAGTGATTCAGACACCTTTTCCTCCACCTTTGCGTCTGTCCTATTTGAAAATATAATAATAACATTTCAGTTTAGACTTCTCTCGCCTCCTAAGGTAGTTACTATAAAGACAAGGGACTTAAAACTAGCGTAAATCTTAATGCTTGAGGGTTTAAAATGTTTATAAGGAAATAAATGTTATGTATTTAGAAAACTTTCTCTTAAGCAACAGGTAAGCTAGTATTTTTTTTTTTAACTAATGCAGTCCATCGATATTATAAATTTTAAAATTTTCGTTGAAGCCCACACTTTCGCTCGACTGGCTAAAAATAGCTGTTAAAGTTTTCTCAGACTACTTCCTACCGTCTGAAATACAACTGTCCTAGATACACGTGAGAATTCAGGATGGTATCGGTATGACAATCAGATATCTTTTCTACTCTAGGCACAAGGCCCGAAATTTTGGGGAAGGGGCCAGTCGATTAGATCGACCCAGTATGCAACTGGCACTTAATTTATCGACCCCGAAAGGATGAAAGGTAAAGTCAACCTCGGCGGAATTTGAACTCAGAATGTAAAGACAGACGAAATACCGCTAAGCATTTCGCCCGGCGTGCTAACGTTTCTTATTTCTTTAATGCCCACAAGGGGCTATACACAGAGGGGACAAACAAGGATAGACAGACGGATTAAGTCGATTATATCGATCCCAGTGCGTAACTGGTACTTATTCAATCGACCCCGAAAGGATGAAAGGCAAAGTCGACCTCCTTGGAATTTGAACTCAGAACGTAGCGGCAGACGAAATACTGCCAAGTATTTCGCCCGGCGTGCTAACGTTTCTGCCAGCT
The DNA here is from genome assembly GCF_046866305.1 of Octopus bimaculoides. Classification (NCBI taxonomy): domain Eukaryota; kingdom Metazoa; phylum Mollusca; class Cephalopoda; order Octopoda; family Octopodidae; genus Octopus; species Octopus bimaculoides. Next base: position 52,217,413 of record NC_142931.1, on the reverse strand, counting down.
CGCCGCCCTCGTATGACAATTATGTATCTGACCTAGCTCTGTTCGATCATTGTTGGTCTGGGGCTAAGCATCTACTAGATAAATTATAAATTTTAATGAATTTAAAATATTGGTATTTTTTCGTTACAAGCAGCATAGTTGTCAAATACAATCATAATGTTTTTTTATTTCATTACTCCTCTTCGAAAGGCAACATTTGCTTTGATGTGAGAGCAGAGAGAAGAGAAAGTGAAAATTGTATGTACGTATATATGAAATGGAAGTGTGCGAGCGTGCGTGTGTGCGTGAGAGAGAGAGAGAGAGAGAGACACTTATACATGACACCATGCCTTCACTCTCTCTCACACACGCTCACACACGCACGCACACACACACACACACACACACACACACACACACACACACACACACACATCCATCTTTCGCTTTCTCTCTCACTTTCTGCTCTCACTTCGAAGCAACTGTCGCCGTCCAAAGAGGAGTAAAGAAATAAAAAGTTTTTACGGAAATTCATGAACAGTCATATGATATCATGTGATATGATCGAGTTTGACAACTACCCTGTTTGTAATGAAAGAAAAAGCAATCGTCGCCGTCCAAAGACGAGTAATAAACATTTTTACAGAAATTCATGAACAATCATGATCTCATAAGACTGAGTTTGACAACTATGGTGTTTATAACAATGCTAAGTGTGTCGCAGTGATAATTTTTTCGCTATACTTTTAGCTATATTTTTAGTTCAGGTGTGCCGCCAAATTTTGAAAAGAATATAAATGTACCGCAAGTCAAAAAAAAGTTGTGGAATACTGATCTAGAAGCGCCCTTGCTGGTTCATTACACACACACACACTAGCAGAGTATCCTATTTGCTGCTAGGTAATTTTCACAACATTGCTTTGTGGGTGTGGTATTCTGAAAGTCAACCAAAGACTTTCGGAATAGCACACCTATATGAGTTGGATTTTCTCCACTTTGACAGGGATTTTTCGAATTTGTTTTTCACCACACTCTTGCAAAGGATGGTCGGAAGCTTTTTAGGAAAATGATTTTTGAAAATTTATAAATCCCTCCACCTTCCTTCCGGATTGATTCTGTCCAATTCTTTTTTGCATATTTTGCATTACACATTTAAAAACAATAGGAGAGGCCTTTTTTGGTTAAAAAAAAACAAAAACTTTTTAAAATTTATGAACTTTTTCAACCCCCATCTCTCTCACTTGGTAGCAATTTGGGCCAATGTTTTTCTTGCCTTGAAGGTTAAAAAACAAAATTGGTGATTGCAATTTCAATCCCCACTTCCTTCATTTTCGAACAGAAAATGAAAGCTTATTTAAAAATAATAGTGAAATTTAAAAAAAAATTGTTTAATGTTTACACCTTGACCCAGAAATGAAAATTCAAAACAAATATTGGAATGGGTGTAAAACAATGTGTAGGGAACGAATATGAAAAAAAAATGTTCGCAAAGCAACGGGAGGGGGGGGGGAAGAGGACTTCGGAAAATTCACAAGATCCGAGCTTTTCCCTCATAACTTTTAGGAAAATGGGGTTTTTTTTCAATGAAATTTTATAGAAATACCTTTCAAACGGCATACATTACGATTATAAAGAAATTTGTGGGGAAAATCTTTTCCAAGGGGGCGGGGAGAGGACTTCCGAAAATTCACAAAATCCCAGTTTTTCCTCCATAACTTCTCCACAAATTTCTTTATAATCGTAATGTATGCCGTTTGAAAGGTATTTCTATAAAATTTCATTGAAAAAACCCCATTTTCCTGAAAGTTATGAGGGAAAAGCTCGGATTTTGTGAATTTTCCGAAGTCCTCTCTCCACCCTCCCGTTGCTTTGCGCGCATTTTTTTTTCATATTCGTTTCCTACACATTGTTTTACCCCCATTCCAATATTATTTTTTTTTGATTTTCATTTCCGGGTCAAGATGTAAACATTAACCAAACATTATTTTGTGTGATTTAAAGGCTATTTAGCTGTTATTTTTAGCATGTCTTATGACCACTTGATACCTTCCTCGTTTTTTTGTCACACTCACATGTATTGATTGATGTTCTCACTATTTTTCTCCTCATAAACACATTTAATGGTCCATCGATGGGATTTAAACAAAAATTCTGGTCGTCTGCATTTTAAACTGATTTTAAAAAATAATTTGAAAAATCAAAAAAACATTTTTTCATAATTGTATGAATTCCCAAGTATAGAACACAAATTTTCAAACATGCTCTGAAAATTCCCCAAAATACAATAGTTATGATGGGTTATATGGGATACTTAAACCAGAATTCCGCCCAAAATTTATTTAAATCTTTAACCCCACCCCATATCAAGTGAGTTTTGTGTGTGTGTGTGTGTTTGTGTGTGTAAGAAAGAACGGATTTACTACTAGAAAAGTATATATTAAAATAAATTATCTTTTACATGCCTGTTTTGAAAAACACTGTCACCCTAGTGAAATTCCTTATACACATGCATACACACACAGTGGTGAGTGATATTCGTTTATAGAAAGTGAGAAAGTTTGTCAGGAGAAAATGTATTTCTCTCTCTCGCTTTCTCTCTCTCTCTATATATATATAGTGATACCACGCAGTACGAGTTTAATTCGTTCCACGACAGAGCTCGTTTTAAGATTTACTCGTTTTACAAATCAATTTTCCCCATTGAAATTAACTACAATATAATTAATCCGTTCCAGCCCACCAAAGCCACGCAAAAATAATTTTTTATGGGTTTTAAAATAGTAAAGGTGTAATTACAAGTAAAATGACAATTATAAAAAAGAGAATGCAAAAGAAATATGAAATCTGGTTTTATTAACTGAATTACTTTAGAGATGGGACGATTTGTGCACGAGAAAGACGATAGAATGGGGAGAAGGATGATTATTGTTTGGAAGGAGAATCTCTTTCCATTAAGACTTCAGAAAGAACGATTTCTGGCATTTTCTCTCTCACTTTGCTTAATTTAGGCTTTTTGGACACGCTTTCCTCACTTTTTACACTTGCAGGTCGTTCCATTAGAAGCATATCAAGAGAAGTCTGCTTTTTTCCCGCCTTTCAAAATGTTACGAAAATGCGCCAGAGTAGTGTCATTAAACTGAAGCAACTGCACGACCTGCAGATGCTATTCAGGATGATATTTTCCCACAAATTCAGAAATATACTGCCACTTCGCCAACAATGCTTTTATGTCACTCATAGAGATAGCATTCTCCGCTACACTGCCCACCTCCGAGGAACTAATCTCTTCCACTGCATCCAAATGCTGCTGCTCCTGAAGCTGCAAGGGTTCATCTGTCATCAGCTTCTCTGAATGTTCCTCGACGAAATCATTAATGCCCTCAATCATCAACCTCGAAGCCCATGGACTTGCCAAGAGACACTCTCCTCGACCACGGGTGTTTCAGACTCAAACCCCTCGAAGTCTTTTTCGGATATGCAGTCAGACCACAGTTTCCTCCATGCAGAATTCAGTGTTTTCCTCGTTACACCCTGCCAGGCCATATCAATGATTTACAGACAGTAAACCATGTTGTAGTGCTCCTTCCAAAATTCACGAAGGGTTAGATTTGTATTCTCGGTGACTTCAAAGCACCGATGAAGCAGGTGTTTGGCGCACAATTTCTTAAAATTAGAAATCACCTGTTGGTCCATGGGCTGCAAGATAGGGGTGGCAGTGCGTGAAAGGTACAGAACTTTTATAAATCTAAATTCGTCCAGGATATCTTCGAGGCTAGGAGGGTGAGCAGGAGCAGTGTCGAGGATGAAGAGGGTCTTGAGAGGAAGAATGTTCTCCAGAAGGTACTTTTTCACTGCTGGTCCGAGGATAAGGTTGGCCTACTCGGAGAAGAATTGCCTGCTGACCCAGGCGTTAACGTTTGTCTTCCACATGATCTGCAGCTTCTCCTTCATAATTTTGTGTGACTTGAACGCTCGTGTGTTTTTGGAATGGTTGACAAGGAGCGCCTTAATCTTCAAGTTTCTACTCGCATTGGCACAAAGAGTTAGCTTATCTTTCATAGGTTTGTGGCCTGGCATTTTCTTCTCCTCTGCAGTTATGTTGGTTCTTCTGGACAATTTTTTTTCCAAAATAGGCCAGTTTCATCACAGTTGAATACCTGTTGTGCGATGAACCCGTCGGCTACGATAAGCTGACGGAATTCACGCACGAAATCTTCAGCTGCCTTCGTGTCAGAACTCGTTGCTTTTCCATATCTGACAACGCTATGAGCACCAGTCCTCTTCTTGAAATTATCAAACCGCAGCAGGCCTTAAGTATTCCAGGGTTCTACTTCAGGAGATCTCCATACAGCGCTCGTCTTTTCTCGCAGATGAGTTGCTTCTTGTTGATCCACAGGAGAAGCAATTTTTCCTTTCGTGGACAGGTGTGCGTTGCTTAGAGAGCTTGGAGACCCCCTTTGCTGTTGTAACGGCCTTGATCTCATCTTTTTTTCTTCAGGATGGTGCAGACCATTGACGTGCTTCGGTCATATTGACGTGCTTCGGTCATATTGACGTGCTATGTCCACTACACACACTCCTCTCTCATGTTTATCAATGATTTCTTTCTTCAATTCTATCGTGATCAACTTTTTCTTCTTCTCAGCACTGTCCTTTGTACTAACCTTCTTAGAACACATGGCTAACACAACCAATTATTATAAAATAATAACAAAAAGTGCACAAAACTAAACAAAAATATTGAGAAAAACGTAATAAGCATGCTGCCACAGCGAGATAAACACGTGAACTGAGAGAGCGGAGACTATGCTTGTTGGCAGAGCGTGTGCGAGCTCAGAGCCAACTAACGATAGCTTGTATGAAACTCACTTGTACTGTGGATTTCTGCTTGTACATCAAGAAAAAATCCACACGAGCCTCGGCTCATACAGCAAATTACTCGTACAATAGTGCACTCCTACTGCGAGGGTCTACTGTATATATATATATATATATATATATATATATATATATATATATATATATATATACATACATACATACATACATGCATCCATCTATCCATCCATCCATACATACATACATACACTACAGCTGTTTCAAGCTAGTTTTATATTGACGAACAAATAAGAAGGAAACAATGTTTTTACATGATACATTTGATTTGTTCATCAATAAGAAAAACATGTCTGAAACAGCTGTAGTGAACCTTAGCTCATTTGTATTATTATTTATACTATATCACATACAGAACTGCAGACTGCATGCCGGAGTATACTTTTATGTGATCTTGTGCATACATTGGATGTATTTGGTTTGTGGATGTATGTATAACTGGAAGAACAAATCCCTATATGCTTTAGTAAGTACATAAGTGTCCATACACACTGTTAATACACAGGTGTGCTACCCTCGACTCTACCTTGGCCTCTTTGTTATTAAAATACCGCAATTCTATTGGAAGCTACAAATAATTTATATATATATATATATATATATATATATACATGCATACATAAACACATTTTTCTTTTTTCTTTGTCAGTTTTCAGGATTTATACAAAAGGCAAAAATAGAAGAAAGCTTCACAAGCAATATTGCCAGAACTGTGTTTGCATTCACCGACAAAGCCTATTTTGAACTTCCACCTGAACGCAAGACCAGTATTGAATCTATGAGTGAGAAAGATTTGGAATATTTTGTGAAATTCTTTACAGGTAACAAAATTTAACTTAAATTTAAAAGTAACGAGTGTGTGTTAATAGACAAAGTACTAGTGGAAGGGAAAGGTGAATTTGATCAGTAGTTTACAGGCAATTAGTGACTCACTTTCTCTTCCTATAAACCTGGTTGACTCCATAAATATATTAACCCTTTTGATACCAAACTATCTGAGATTGCCCCTGAATTTGTGATATAAATTTCATGTTTTAAAATGATCTAAATGAAAACATTTGCACAAAATTCCAAGTTAATTTATGTTCCAGAATGGTGTTGTGGGTACACACGCATACATTACACTCTATGAAATCTGTATTTAACTAATTGGCAACACTCAGTTTTCTCTCTGAATCTCCTCTATTATTGCAACAAAGGTCCTTTCCCCTTTGAACTTTTTAGATGCACATCTCTCACTCTTACTGTGCCTCATCTCCTAGGTTGCACACATAGTACTTTACCTACAGAACTGTAATTCTTTGGAATTCACTCTCCATTCAGTGTTTTCTAAAAGCATTGACTTAGAGTTGTTCAATTAGAATATTAAGTAACAATATCAATCTCACTGCATTTGGAGGACTTGCAAAGGTTCTGATGTCTTCTTTTGTCTGTGACTACCACCACCATCATCTTTTAATGTTTATCTTCCATATTGACATGCATTGAGTGGTTTGACTGGATCTGGCTGGCTGGGGAACTGTGTTGAACTCCAATGTCTATCTGCTTTGGCATGGTCTCTATGGCTAGATTCTCCTAATGCCAACCACTTTACAGAGTGTAGTGGATGCTCACAAGACTAAGAACTCTAATGGTTTAGTGGAGCTACAGAAGAGAAGGTATAATTGAGTCAATAATTAATGTACCAGCTCAGTATAGGGTTTGATGATTCTCTCTCTTTCTTTCCTTTTATCATTCTCCATAAAGTTGAATATAAAGTATTGGAGTTTGTCAATATAAAGTTACATTTGAAACTCATGAATTATGTTTATAACAAAAGGTGATAGTGGTGGTGTTGGTGGTGATGATGAGAATAACAAAAATAATAAAAGTTTCTGATTTAGGCACAAGGCCAGTAATTTTAAGTGGAATGAGTTAGACAATACTTTAAATCCCAGTAACTTGACTGGTACCTCATTTAATTGACTCCAGAAGGATGAAAGATAAAGCTGACCTCAACAGAATTTGAACTCAGAACATAAAGAGCCAGAGGAAATACTATAATAACAGTACAAAATGATATCTATAACAATGTATATAGCAAAAGCAGATTGGAAGGAACTGCCTTAAACCATAGTGCTCCTTCTAATCTGGCATTCTCCAATTCACATAGCAGAAATACCTCTATGCCAAACAAATCTAGTTGCAATTTCAGAGCTGTGATTGAATGCCCATTGCAAGCCCACTACAGGAAGTTTAATGTGGTCTACAAGTGCACAGTCATTAATAAACTTCAAAACTCTACCAAATTTTATAATGGAGCTGCTATCAATTTCAAACAAAGATGCTTTGCACATTTAAACTCTTTTAAATATGAAAAACATTGCAAATCCTCTTCTCTCACAAAGCATACACACTACCTTAAGACAAAGATTATATCACATAACATAACTTGGTCTGTCATAGACTCAGGTCCTCCATATCAAGGCCAACATGTCCCATGTTGTCTGTATTTGAAGGAATCCCAGCTAATCTTGTCACATAATCCTACACTATTATTAAACAAGCAGCATGGAGCCTCTATGTTAATCCACAAATTTTTAAAGCCATTCAAGTTTTACCACAGGTCTAAGTGCAGTAAAACAACTACTTCCAACTCTCACTAACATTTAGCTTGGGCATCATACCTTATTAAATTGGTATACCCACAGTATCTTCACATTTTTTTCCTCTTTTTCTCCTTTATTTTATACTAGCTTAAAAGCTGCACTCCTGTGGAGGGCTCATTTGACCTGAGCCACAAACCAAAAAGAGCGATAGTAATTAATCATTTATTGGTACCCTGTCAATATGGTATTACTTTAAATTCAGTTTAAATGCAGAAGTTCTTTAAAAATTTGAATAGAAGATATATATTGGGTCATCCCATAAATAATGCATATTTTTCAATTGCATGAAATAAAAGTCAGAGGGAAGCAGTATAAAATACCTTCTTCAACTTGCTATAAAAGCATGTATTAATTTTACCTTGTCCTTATTCTTAGTGCAAGTTTTGAAGAGAGCAGTTCGATTTTAATAGCTGCTTTTTAAAAACTATAATGCTACTCTAATAAGTGCCTATGCACCTACTTTGACTAGTATTATGTCATCATTCGCAAGCGTGACATCTATGACATTTGTAATGTCAAGTCTTTACATGGATTGGAATGCTGGACAGACCACAGTCTGGTGTGAGCAAAGTTCTGGATGATAATTAAAGTGAAAGAGAGAAGAGGGCCAGTTGGCATTCCTCAGCATCTGAATGTACATAAGATATATGATGCTGTGTTGAGGAATGAGCTTCAGACTTGCTTGTCCAGCATTGAAAATACTGCTGCAAGGGAAGATTTTCAAGACTAGGTTCTTCAATGTGCTGCTGAAACACTGGTAATATCCAGTAGCAGCTTCAAATGAGAACTATTTTTCATTTGATCATGGATCTGCATACGCATTCCTATTTTACTCTGGTCCTTCCCCCATTCTTCACAAACTGGAATATACTAATATCCTCAATTGGAAACTTTCCCTCACATTTACATCTCTGATGACGGTATACTCAGTCTTTGAAATCCTCACTCAATACGGTGATCCACACGCTTGGCTATACTAGAAACAGCTGTAAAAAAAAAAATTAGATGACTTTTACAAGTGATGCCAAACAGTTTGCTTTTCCATTTTTACTCTAATCTTCATATATATATATATATATATATATATATATATATATATATATATATATATATATATATTGTTGCATTTTGGAATGGTCTTTTTTTTGCCAAATAAACACTGGCACTTTATATATTTGTTCTTCACTTGTTTATTACTGTTCTCATTCTAACTCATGTCCATAGTTCGGAAATCTTTCGTCACACATCTGTGATCTCTTCAGCGACACTTCTTGTTTTTCCGTGTGTATTCTTGCTCCACTTACGCCATTCTGCTCTTCTGCTCTTCTATGATGTGTATCCTTATGTGCACATGCTTTGCATCCGTGTTTGTGTGTGTGTGCATGTGTGTGTGTGTGTGTGTGTGTGTGTGTGTGTGTGTGTGTGTGCTTGTGTGTGTGTAACTGTTCTTTGCAGCAGTATGGCCTTCCCCTCAGCCCCTTCCTCTCATCTCGTTGTACTGCTGCTGTCCTAAGGCCTGAAAATTTGGTACAGTCCCTGTATCTCTTTGTGTTTGTGTATGGTGTTGCCATTGTTATCACTGCAGCTGCTGCAGTTGTCTGTGAAGCTATTGTGTGTGTGTGTGTGTTTGTGTGTATATATATTGGTTCACTTCTTATGTTGTTTGTATCCCTTTCCTTTATATATATATATATATATATATAGTCAGGTGTCGCACTATGCGATGCTGTGATCATTGCGATGTCTTGCTACCTTCTCCTCTCCTGTCCTCTGCCCCATGGACAGCTGAGAATAAAGACAATCCTGTGGCTGCGATGTCTTTCAGCCAAGGGGTGGATGGTCTGCCTCTTTTACATCTGCCGTTCACCTTGCCAGTTATGATCGCGTGACTTCTCCGTATCTTGTACTTGATTCACTGGTGCTGACTGTGAATCTCAAATACACAAAATCATCCACTTCCTGAATCATCTCTCCGTCTACGGTGAAGTCACCTTCGTCTGTCCTGTACTTATCCACCACCAAGATCTTTGTCTTCTTTACATTCAGGAATAGGTCACTCAGTGCACTCATGTCTTTCACTTTGCGTATCATCTGCAGCAATTCGTCCTTGCTATTACTTATGAGGGTTGTGTCATCAGCGTATCTCAGATTGTACAGCCTTTCTCCGCCAGTCTGCACACCACCGTCGTAGTTCTCCTTCACCACTCTTAGGCGGTTTGCTGCATAGATGTTGTACAGATATGGAGGCAGAACACATCCCTGTCGGACACCCCTCTCAATGCCGAACCACTCGGTGTCACCGACGGTCGTCCTGACAGATGACTGTTGATCTTGATATAGTCACGTCAGCAGTGCGACTCAGTGTTCAGAAAATCCTATGTCCGTCATGACGTCCCGCAGCTTGCTGTGTCTCACACAGTCGAAGGCCTTAGAGTAGTAGTTATGTTTGTGTGTATATGTGTTTGTCTTGACATCATATAATAGCTGTAGTAAAATGGTGGTTACTGTCAAACAAGCTGTGTCGTCCATTTCCAATATACAGTGAGAGTATGTCACGTGAGGAAGTATTACCTTGCTTGGAAACGAGTAATAGTGATAGGAAGAGCATCTGACTAGAAAATCTGCTTCAATAAATTCCGTCCAATCCATGCAACTACAATTATTTCAAATGCTACTTGTTAAATGTAAAATAATAGGCCATTACAAAGCAACAATCTCAGGTTGATATTAGACAACTGTGTTCACTTAATCTTCAGTATTGATTCGGAAGAGAAAAAACTCCATCCAAATTACCGTGTTCTTCAGTGAAAAAAAAACCCAACAATTTAACCCTTTAGTGTTTAGATTACTTTGTCAAATGTAATATTTATTTATTCATATTGTTTTGAATTAATTGTGCCTTGTCTCATAGCTTCAAGATTTTGATGATATGATTATTTATCTTTAGAATGACATTGTAGGGTAGGTGTGAGAGGCTGAATCTCATAAGTTTGAACATAAAACAAGGATAATATTCTGGCCAGATATGGCCAGTTTAAACACTAAAGGGTTAAACCCCAAACACCAGAAAAGCAAAAGCTAAAAGGAAAAAGCATTCGTTTTATATACTGTTCAAAGTGTAAGAGCAATAACTCATGATAAACAATATCTACGCAACGATATTCACACTACTGAGCATTTTAAAGGCGAAAACCCCAATGGGATAATCGTTTATCATTTACTTGTTTCAGTCATTGGACTGCGGCCATGCTTGGGTACCTACTGGAAGAGTTTAGTCGAAGAAATCGACACCAGTACTTTTTTTTATTTAAGGCTGGTATTTATTCTATTGGTGTTTATTTTGCCGAATCACTAAGTTACAAGTACGTAGACAAACCGACACCAGTTGTCAAGAGGTGGTAGGAGACAAACACACTCACACACACACACACACACACACACACACACACACACACACACACACACACACACACACACACACACACACACACACACACGCACACATACACACACACACAAACACACACAAACACACACACACGCACACGCGCAACAAACTTAGAGTTTCCATCTACCAAATCCATTCACAAGGCCCAAGACTATAATAGAAGACACTTGCTGAAGGTGCCATGCAGTGGAATCTTGTGGTTGGGAAGCAAACTTCTTACCACATAGCCACGCCTGCACCTACTGATAGTTTTTTTTTTTTTTTTTTTTGAAAAAGCTGTTTACTTAAAAAATAACTGTCTGAAAATGACTCCAGTTTTTTTAAATTTCCAGTATACAATAGGAGGATCCAAAGTTCTGAAATAATAAACAATGGCATCCTAAAAAGCAATAGCAAAAATCAGAATCTTTTATTTACTTCAAGACCGAGTTTAAATACCGTAAGTAGTACCTTTTTTTAGCCATTCCTTTTGCTGTTATTTAGTGGCACGTTAGGGCCCTGATCTTTACAGAACTATGGTCAAAGGCATTGAAGCTATGAACATCACATTTGGTATTTTTTATCCAGAACTACATTATGCAATGTGCTCTTCCAGTACCAAAATAATAAGCTATAATCTGAAGGAGATTTAGCTGCTATTTCTAGCAACTTAAGCAATTTCATTGACTTTTTGATTGCTTAAACTGCTGGAAATAGCAGCCATATCTCCCTCAAATCACATCTTGCTATCTTGTTAAGGAAAAAAAATCCATGCATAATGCAGCTGTGGATAAACCATGCTTGAAAAAAAAAAAAAGTGATCATCACAGCTTTGATCGCCAGTGTTCTAGATCAGGGCTTGACCTGCTTACAAATAACATTTCCTTGGCATTTTCTACCTTCTTTTCAAAACGAAATAAGGAAAAATTTACAATTTTAGGTCAGTTAATCCAGTAAAATCGGTAAGTAGAAATAATTTTAAAATGAGAGAAAATACTCAGAAAGCGATTCTGAGACTCTCAGCTTATTATGCTATACCTGTCTAAAGTCTTCCTGTGGGACTTAAAACCTTATAAACATTCTGCAATGTACAAAATAAATGACGATGCAACATACATCAACACAATTAATTACACATCACTCTCATCACTCAAATTAATGAGAGCATCTGATCAGTACTTGATGATTTAGGTATAGAAACCTTGTAAATATTCTGTTATCATCGTTTAACGTCCGCTTTCCATGCTAGCATGGGTTGGACGATTTGACTGAGGACTGGCAAGCCAGAAAGCTGCAACAGGCTCCAATCTGATCTGGCAGACTTTCTACAGCTGGATGCCCTTCCTAACGCCAACCACTCCGAGAGTGTAGTGGGTGCTTTTACGTGCCAACGGCACGAGGGTCAGTCACACAGTACTGGCAACTGCCATGCTCAAAAAGGTGTTTTTTACGTGCCACCTGCACGGCAGCCAGTTCTGCGGCACTGGCAACGACCTCGCTCGGATGATTTTTTTAACATGCCACCAGCACAAGTGCTAGAAGGCAACGCTGGTAACATAAAAATAATGGATCTCATGCCAGTTTTGACAATGAGTGTTCCAGCAGTTTGATTAATTGACTTATTTGCTTGTTGAATTATGGTGAAAGTGACTGAGTATTTTACAAACATTTGTTAGATTAACACAGTAACAAGGCAGAATCAGGGCGATATTGTATAATAAAGCTAAACCCTTAAATTATATATCTTAAATACCTCCGACCAGTTTCTTCTCAATTTTAACACAGGATTTGAGTTGATCCAAGGTTATGGTAGAAGACACCTGTCCAAGGTTTTGCTCAGTGTGATGTAACCTAAAGCCTTGTAATTGTGAAGCAAACTTCTTAACCATTCAGTCATGCTTGCTGCTTTGAATGATGCTTTACAAAACACAGTGTATAGGGAAGACTCAAAATGTATAAGCATGACATAAAATGCATAGGCAAGGCTTAAAAGGCACAGGATCAATTCAACATGTATAGGGAAGACTCAAAATGTATAGGCAAGACTCAAAAGATACAAGAAAGACCCAAACAATATAGGGAAGACTCAGAAGGTACAGGGAAAACTCAAAATGTATAAGGCTTACTTCCTGATCACTTACTCTCAATTGGTTTATTGAGCTTAATTAGTAAGACTACGTATGTTTACATATTTATCTATATATATATATAATGTATTACATTATATGCTAAGTAGTGTAAGGCGTAAATATGTGAGGATTATCATTGTAGTGGATTATTTGTACCATATTTGTGTGGAATGGTTTCAATCAGGAAGCAGAATTAGGTCATGGTTTTGTATATTGAGTGCTTGCTCTTTTACTCAGTTGTATTTACCTTCATCATTCCATTCTGCTTACTGGGCTGTAAAATACAACAAATAACAGGTGCAGGAGTGGCTGTGTGGTAGGTAGCTTGCTTACCAACCACATGGTTCCGGGTTCAGTCCCACTGCGTGGCATCTTGGGCAAGTGTCTTCTACTATAACCTTGGGCCGACCAAAGCCTTGTGAGTGGATTTGGTAGACGGAAACTGAAAGAAGCCCGTTGTATATATGTATATATATATATATATATATATATGTATGTGTGTTTGTGTGTCTGTGTTTGTCCCCCCCCCCCCCACACCATCGCTTGACAACTGATGGTGGTGTGATTACGTTCCCGTAACTTAGCAGTTCAGCAAAAAGAGACCGATAGAATAAGTACTAGGCTTCCAAAGAATAAGTTCTGGGGGTCGATTTGCTCGACTAAAGGCAGTGCTCCAGCATGGCCACAGTCAAATGACTGAAACAAGTAAAAGAGTAGACACTTAATTTTTTACACTTGTATGTTACAAAGACATAGGACAAAACTTCTTTTTACCACTCGTTCCCAACTATCTTTCTATTCTTCTGTCCCTTGGTCTATCTATTCTGCTTTCTGCCCAGTCACCCACTCATTCATTCATTTTATAAATCTTTTCTCTTCAGAATTCTGATAACACTGAACAAATCTACATCAATGGTGCTCGCATTATACGGTCAAACCTCAATGCCGTAAATGGAATTTTACATATTATCGACACAGTTTTGCAAGTAACCAGCAACAATCAAGCTATTGTATATCTGGAGAAACCTGAAGATAGCCGTGTTAAAACCAGGTGTGTATACACAGTTTTATTTTTCTCTATTTTTCATATATGTTTATGTTTGAATGAATGATAGGGAATAGGGGAGTACTTCATTCTAGAATTGCCTCCTTCATAGAAAAGAAATATACTTAAGTTGGTGCTAACATACTTATTGAAGTGAACCAAAATTGTTTAAGTAACTAAAATTAAAACATTTGTATTGAAGAGAAAATGTTCCATTAGCTTTGTTAAGTTTAGAAAGGCAGAGGAAACAACCCTGAAATATGATATTCTTTTCTACCCTAGGTACAAGGCCCGAAATGTTTTGGGGGAGGGGGGGCTGTCGATTAGATCGACCCCATCACGCAACTGGTACTTAATTTATCGACCCCGAAAGGATGAAAGGCAAAGTCGACCTCGATGGAATTTGAACTCAGAACGTAAAGACAGACGAAATACCGCTAAGCATTTCGTCCGGCATGCTAACGTTTTTTATTTCTTTATTGCCCACCAGGGGCTAAACATAGAGGGGGACAAACAAGGACAGACAAAGGGATTAAGTCAATTACATCGACCCCAGTGCGTAACTGGTGTTTAATTTATCGATGCCGAATGGATGAAAAGCAAAGTCGACCTCGGCGGAATTTGAACTCAGAACATAAAGACAGACGAAATATCGCTAAGGAACAGTTACCAAAGAGCCAAAATTATGTATTTGGCAGAGTTGCAGAAACAGACATATACATTCAAAAAGAAAAAAAAAACATACAGTTCCCTGAATATATAAACTGCACTGCAGATGAAGGCCTTGACATTAGATATTACAATTTTCTTACATGTAATAAAATTGCTGCTGTGTTTATTGGTAAAAATGGAACTCTTCCAGAAAACAGAGACATGCACCAAGACATGCATCTAAGAAATGCACCACCAACAAGGATCTCTTATTTATCTTAGCCCAATGCATTATCTTCTTTTATTGGCTAATGGTGAGACTGGATGCCATAATGATATGTAACATGTTGAAAAACGATTAACTAGTGTTTGAAATGACTGTGCAAGAATTTTGGTTTGCATACACAAATGGTTTTAGTGTCATTTAAACATTAGGAAAGCTTTTACAACAACACTTAATTGATAAGAATGGGCTTGGCTGTGTGGTAAGAAGTTTGCTTCCTAACCATATGGTTTTGAATGGGTTCAATCCCACTGTATGATACCTTGGGAAAGTATCTTCTGCTATAGCCCCAGATTGATCAAAGCATTGTGAGTAGATTTGATTGATGGAAACCAAAAGAAGCTTGTCATATATATGTATATATATAACTGTATATATGTATGCATATACATGTTTTTTTCATGTCTTGATATTGTGTGATAGTTATGAAATGATTGTCACTGTCATTCATTTCCAAAATTTCTGTGAAAAACATGTCTGGCCATAAGGAAATATTACCTTGCTTGGAAATAGGTGAGGGTTGATGATAGAAAAGATATCTGATATTGAAAATCTGTCAATAAACTCTGTCTAGCCCATGTAAGCATGGAAAAGGGGATATTAAAATAATGATAATAATGATAATAATGATTCATACATTAAAGTTGACAGATGCTGTTTGCAGTTTGTAAGAAATAACCGATCTCAGCTGTAAGTTGAATAGTGCAATGGATTCATCATCATCATCATCATCGTTTAACGTCCGCTTTCCATGCTAGCATGGGTTGGACGATTTGACTGAGGACTGGTGAAACCGGATGGCAACACCAGGCTCCAGTCTGATTTGGCAGAGTTTCTACAGCTGGATGCCCTTCCTAACGCCAACCACTCAGAGAGTGTAGTGGGTGCTTTTACGTGTCACCCGCACGAAAACGGCCACGCTCGAAATGGTGTCTTTTATGTGCCACCCGCACAAGCCAGTCCAGGGGCACTGGCAACGATCTCGCTCGAAAATCCTACAGGAGCCAGTCAGGCGGTACTGGCAACGGCCACGCTCAAAATGGTGCATCTCATGTGCCACCCGCACAAGAACCAGTCCAGGGGCACTGGCAACGATCTTACTTGGCTTGCCGGGTCTTCTCACGCACAGCCCATTTCCAAAGGTCTCGGTCCGTAGTCATCGCCTCGGTGAGGCCCAATGTACGAAGGTCTTGCCTCACCACCTCAGCCCAGGTCTTCCTGGGCCTACCTCTTCCACGGGTTCCCTCAACTGTTAGGGTGTGGCACTTTTTCACGCAGCTATCCTCCTCCATTCTCACCACATGTCCATACCAGCGCAATCGTCTCTCTTGCACGCCACAACTGATGCTTCTAATGTTCAGCTTTTCTCTCAAGATACTTACACTCTGACGGGTATTCACATTGACATTACACATCCAACGGAGCATACTGGCTTCATTCCTTGCGAGCTTACGTATGTCCTCAGCAGTTACAGCCCATGTTTCACTGCCATGTAGCATGGTTGTTCGTACGCATGCGTCATACAGTCTGCCTTTTACTCTGAGTGAGAGTCCCTTTGTCGCCAGCAGGGGTAAGAGCTCTCTAAACTTTGCCCAGGCTATTCTTATTCTAGCAGCTACACTTTCAGCGCACCCACCCCCACTACTAACTTGGTCGCCCAGATAGCGGAAGCTATCGACTACCTCTAGTTTTTCACCCTGGAATGAGATAGAAGTTGTTTCCTGTTTGTTTGCAGTCTTTATTGCACCTGAACATCTGCCACAAACAAAAACTAACTTGCTAGTTAACCTGCCTTTGATGTTGCTGCACCTCTTATGTGTCCATAGCTTGCACCGGGTACATCTTATAGAGTTACTACCTACTCCTTTTCTACATACTGAGCAGGGCCATCTACCTGAAGGGGTTTGTGTTTTATCTACCTTCCTACTTATTAGGATTTTGGTTTTAGCTAGGTTGACTCTAAGGCCCTTCAATTCTAGACCTTGCTTCCACACCTGAAACTTCTCCTCTAGTTCTGATAGTGACTCCGCAATTAGGGCAAGGTCATCAGCATAGAGGAGCTCCCAGGGGCAACCTGTCTTGAACTCCTCTGTGATTGCCTGGAGGACTATGGTAAATAATAGGGGGCTGAGGACGGAACCTTGGTGGACCCCTACCTCTACCCGGAATTCATTGCTGTACTCATTTCCAACCCTCACCTTACTGACAGCATCTCTGTACATGGCTCGCACAGCTCTCACTAACCATTCTTCTATCCCAAGTTTCCTCATTGACCACCAGATAAGGGATCGGGGGACCCTGTCAAAGGCTTTCTCCATGTCAACGAAAGCCAGGTACAGAGGTTTATCCTTAGCTAGGTATTTCTCCTGCAACTGTCTCACTAGAAATAAGGCATCAGTAGTGCTTTTACCTGGCACGAACCCAAACTGCATCTCATCTAAATTGATTCGCTCCCTAATTAGTTGGGCTATGACCCTCTCTGTAACTTTCATAACCTGATCTAACAGCTTGATGCCTCTGTAATTATTTGTATCTAAAGCGTCCCCTTTACCTTTGTAGCAGTTGACTATGATGCTGCTACACCAGTCATAGGGTATGACTCCTTCGTGTATCACCTGGTTCGTAATACGGGTGACTAGGCTATAGCCAACACTGCCAGATATTTTGAGCATCTCTGCAGTGATTCCTGATGGGCCGGGGGCTTTCCCGGTCTTCATACTCTTAATTGCTTTATCTACCCTGGTACTATCAACTCGGATAGCTGGTCCCTCTATTGGGTCGACATAAGGCAGGCTCTCTTTCTCCCATTCATTCTCTTTATTAAGCAATCTATCGTAGTGGCATCTCCAGACCTCTTTCTTTGCATCCTCATTTAATGCAAGCGTACCATCATCCATGCGAACACATTTCTCTCCTACAACATCACTATTCTCTCTCCTACACTGTCTTGCAACACGAAATACCTCGAGTCTTTGGTCCTCACGGCGCAGAACATTGGCAAATCTTTCCTTATCTGCTTCCCCTCTGGCTAAATAAACCTGTCGCCTAGCCTCCCTTCTGGCACATTGGTACAATTCCCTGCTACCACCGTTCTTCCAGTCCTTCCAAGCCTGTTTCTTTTATGGATCAATTTATTATAATCTTACCAGTGCAATATTACCAGTATAATCATCGTTTTAACTTCCACTTTCTCTTGCTTGCAATGGTCAGATGAGATTTATTGAAGCAGATTTTCTACAGATGATGCTCTTCCTGTTGCCAACTTTCCCCTGTTCCAAGTAAAGTAATAATCCCCAAGTCTATCAAACAACTAACTGCCTAACTATAATTACAAACCTCTTTTGTTGACAAAGATCTTACACCATGTCAAGACATGTCAAGAAGCCTGGATGTGCTTTTGCAGTTGATTGCAGTCATATAACACAAGCTGTTATTTTGCTTACAGTCAGCAAAACACATGTAAGATAAAGAGAAAATATAAAATCTCTCCCACAACACATGCGCATGCATGCACACCCCCACACCCACACACACACACACACACACACACACACACACACACACACACACACACACACATAACAGGCTTCTGTTTCTATCTATCAATTCCATTCACAAGATATTGGACAACCTACGAACTGTTGTTTAACTCACTATCATAAAAATCTTTCACATTATGTTTCATAGGTGCTGGTGTGGTTGTGTGGTAAGAAGCTTGCTTCCCAACCTCATGGTTCTGGGTTCAGTTCTGCTGTATGGAACCTCGGGCAAATGTCTACTATAGCAGTAGGCTGACCAAGGCCTTGTGAGTGGATTTGGCAGATGGAAACTGAAAGAACCCCATTGTATATATGTATGTGTGTGTGTGTGTGTGTGTGTGTGTGTCTGTCACAACATGAACACACCAGCTTGAAAACCAGTACTGGTGTGTTTATGTCCCTGTAACTTAGTGGCTTGGCAAAAGACACTGATAGAATAAGTACTAGGTTTTAAAAAGAAAAATAAGTCTTGGAGTTGATTCATTTGACAGAAAATTCCTCAAGGTAGTGCCCCAGCATAGCTACAGACTAATGACTGAAACAAGTAAAAGATAAAAGATTGTGAAACAATTTTATGAATATATATAAATTTGCACACCAAAATAAGAAAATTTATCAAACATGGAATCTCTCCAGGTGCCACTAATAATTTACTATTTCATTTTTCTGAAAATTATAAAACTATGTCTATCTTATTAAATGTAATATCCATCTCAATTTCTTTAATTGCAGTAAATTCTATAAGTTGATAAAAGTGTTCTCTGTTATTGAAGATGAGTTGCGTAATATGAACAGAATGACTCTTTTTGTACCCTCTGATGAAGCAATGCAGAAAGTTGATGACAAGAAACTTGAACAGTTAAGCAATGACAAAGAAAGCATAAAAAAGGTAGTTGTCTTTAAAATGAAACACTGCATTACTTGCTTAATCTTAGTTATTTTGAATTGTCATGGCATATTAGGTAAAGTATAATCCTTCATGGAGACTTGGTTGTACATACAAACATACATGTATGCATGCATGCATGTGTGTGTGTGTGTGTGTGTGTGGTGAAGGTGCATGGCTCAGTGGTTAGACTGTTGGGCTCACAATCATGAGGTAGTGAGTTTAATTTTCTGACTGGGTTGTGTACTGTGTTCTTGAGCAAGACACTTTATTTCACATTGCTCTAGTTCACTCAGTTGTAGAAATGAGTTGCAGTGTCACTGTTGCCAAGCTGTATTGGCCTTTGCCTTTCACTTGGATAACATCTTTGGTATGGAGAGAAGAGGCTAGTATGCATGGGCGACTGCTGGTCTTCCGTAAACCACCTTTCCCAGACTTGTGCCTTGGAGGGTAACTTTCTAGGTGCAATCCTATGGTCATTCATGACTGAAGGAGGTCTTTACCCTTTAGCTTTTTGGTATGTATACAAGATGTTCTGGTTAAATTTGATAATTTTTTATGTCTCCTTTTTTTCAGGACCAGCTTGATGTATTGGTGAACAGTCAGTGATATGGGAACGCATACAGATTAAAGTTGTAGTTGAGGGAAAGGTAGCTGACATAGAGAAGTGGAAACTGTTTGAATATTGGAAAACATTTACCTGTATCATAATGATTCATGCTGGGTATCAAAATGCTGACATCATGACTGCTGTTCAATATTTTGTGAATGTAGTAAAGGCTGTAAGACATGTCATGGGCATCATGAAAGCTAAGTTTCTCCAAACTGTGATGACCTGTGGGTGTGTCTTCAATGAGAGTGATGCCATATTGATGCACATCTTTGAATAGAGTCTTAAGCTCAATTTAGACAGCTATGTGAAGCTGCTGGAGACTATGGTCAAATCCCAACTGGAGAAGGTTACTGCTGGAGAGCATATGTACCAGTAAGATTTAGTTCCTTGCCATACCTCCAGAGAGAGTCAGAAGTAGTTGTTGGAGAATTTCTATGACTTCACCAGCTCCGATTTCTGGTCTCCTAATTAAGGCAGTGAGTTGGCAGAATTGTTAAGACACTGGGCAAAATTCTTAGCAGTATTTCGTCCACCTGCATGTTCTGAGTTCAAATTCTGCCGAGGTTGATTTTGCCTTTCATCCTTTCAGGGTTGATAAAATAAGTGCCAGTTGAGTCCTGGGGTTGATGTAGTCCCCTTTCCCAAATTTCAGGCCTTGTGCCTTTAGTAGAAAGGATTATTATTATTATTATTATTATTATTATTGTTGTTGTTGTTGTTGTTGTTGTTATTGTTGCCATTGCACAGCTTATAACGCTGGAGATGTACTACAGTGTCAGCTGTTCACTACCTCTTACTTTTTGAACACCTTCTGGAGTATTCGAGCGGTTCCAAGCAGTGCTGTTTTCTGCAAGTGCTCCACTCTTATTGCAGCCCCTATTTGTTCCACGAACGGGGCGCTGTTTCAGTTCCTCCACTGCTACTTTCAGGCCCTTTCTTTCAATATTATACTTCCTTTTCAGCGCCCTGTATTTTTGTTTGCTTTTAAGCTCCCCTTTCTCTTTTCGGTCTAACACAGAGATTATTATTATCATTATTATTATTATTATTATTATTAAAGCAGCAAGCTGGCAGAATTGTTAGCATACCAGACAAAATGCTTAGTGACATTTCAACCATCTTCACATTTTGACTTCAAAAGCTGTTGGGGTCGACTTCCTCCCTCCCCAAAATTTCAGGCCTTGTGCCTATAGTAGAAAGGAGCGTTATTATCATTATTAAGACATCCACTGATGTCTGTATCCTTGGTATTCCAACTAAAACTGTGCCATTCTTATATAAGAATTCATTGCTTTCAGAAAAACTAATTTACTAGAACTCTTAGGTGTTCACTGAACAATATTTTAATCCCATTCCAGACAGCTGTGCAGAAAACAGCTTCCGTCACATTCCAAGGAGAAAAACTACAAGTAGTTGATAGCTTCCATTACCTAGTCAGTAGCTGGGGTGGATTCTCTGAAAGTGTAGCTGTTAGAATAAGAATAGCTTACCTCTGCTGGTGACAAAGGACCTCTCACTCAGAGTAAAAGATAAACTGTATGATACATGTGTGCAAACAGCCATGCTACATGCTGAGGACATGTGTAAGCTTGTTAGGAATGAAGCCAGTATGCTCCGCTGGATGTGTAATGTCAGTGTGCATACACGACAGAGTGTAAGTGGCCTGAGAGAAAAGTTGGACTTAAGAAGCATCAGTTGTGGCGTGCAAGAGAGACGATTGCGCTGGTATGGACATGTAGCAAGAATGGATGAGGATAGCTGTGTGAAAAAGTGTCACACCCTAGCAGCAGAGGGAATCTGTGGAAGAGGTAGACCCAGGAAGACCTGGGATGAGATGGTGAAGCACGACCTTCGAACATTGGGCCTCACTGAGGCAATGACAAGTGCTGTGCTTGAGAAGACCCAATAAGTCAAGTGAGACCATTACCATGGCCTATGCCAGTGTAGCATAACCAGCCCATTTAAGAATACCCTTCAATCACTGGGCAATAAACTGCACTTGCGAAGACCTGTTGCGGCAAGTGAAATCGTTGTTGTGACTGATGACTATACCACCTGATTGGCACCTGTGCCAGTAGCACATTAAAAGTACCATTCAAGTGTGATCATTGCCAGTGCCGCCTGACTGGCTCCTGTGCTGGTGGCATGTAAAAAGTACCATTTGAGCCTGGTTGATGCCAGTACTGCCTGACTGGCCCTCATGCCAGTGGCACGTAAAAAGCACCCACTACACTCTCAGAGTAGTTGGCACTAGGAAGGGCATCCAGCTGTAGAAACTCTGCCAGATCAGATTGGAGCCTGGTGCAGCCTTCTGGCTCACCAGCCCTCAGTCAAACCGTGCAACCCATGCCAGCATGGAAAGCAGACTTTATATGATGATGATGATGATGAAGACAGCAAGCTGGCAGAATTATTAGCACACTGGACAAAATGCTTAGTGGCATTTTGTCCATCTTTACATTCTGAGTCCAAATTCCATCAAGGTCAACTTTGTCTTTCATCTTTTTGGGGTTGGTGAAAATAAGTCCCTATTGAGCACTGGGGTTGATATAACTGACTAGTGCCCTCCCCACAAAATTTCAGGCCTTGTGCCTATAGTAGAAAGGGTTATTATATAATAGAGAGGTTTATCATTATATAGTAGAAAGGATTATTACCATTATCCCATTGTTCATGTTTTTGTTTATGCTAATTTTCTCCCTTCTATCGTCCATCAGATCATTGACCAGAGTATTATTCGTAACGAGGTTCTTTTTACTTCATCTACTGATGTCCGTATCCGTGGTATTCCATCTAAAACTGTACCATTGTTATATAAGAATTCATTTGATCAAGGTGAGTGCTCCACAGTGAAATCATCTGCTTTTCGAAAACTAATTTAATAGAACTTTTAGATGTTCACTGAACAATATTTTAATCCCATTCCACATGCTATTACTCCTTAAGTCTAATAAATCAACTAGAGGTCAAGGTAACATAGGTGATATTTTTTACAGAACTGCACCAAGTTTCTAGTCTGATTTTGCATGGTTTCTACAGTTATGCCAAATCAGACTTGAACTTGGTGCAGTTCTACAGCTTATTAGTTCCAGTCAAACTGGCTAACCCATGGAAAGCAGATATTAATTAAATGATGACGACTACGACGATACAAACTCCCTTGAGTTGGCTGTTGTTGATGTTGTTTTATACCGAATAACCCTATGATTTGATGTTGATGTTGTTTTATACCAAGTAACCCTATGATTTGATGTTGATGTTGTTTTATACCAAATAACCCTATGATTTGATGTTGATGTTGTTTTCTACTAAATAATCCAATGATTAAAGGCTTTTCAGTTACAATCATTCTTTATTTTAGAAAATAAGGGATATTGGGTTACTATATCCAGCATAGAGTACCCTTTATCTCCTGGAACTTTTAATGTTTCAGTGTTGGACATTTAATTTTACATTGATTCAGTTCACCCACATCATCAGGAAATGGGTACAGAGCTCATCAGAAAATGTTACTTGTGGATTTGTATTGGAAGAGAAATTTATCATTATTTTGCCTCACATAATGAAACTGGGATTAAGTGCAGACTCTTGTAGAGCCCTTTAGGCCTTGGAAAATTGATAAAAAAAAAAATAAAAAAACTAACAGGTGCAGGAGTGGCTGTGTGGTAAGTAGCTTGCTTACCAACCACATGGTTCCAGGTTCAGTCCCACTGCGTGGCATCTTGGGCAAGTGTCTTCTACTATAGCCTCAGGTCGACCAAAGCCTTGTGAGTGGATTTGGTAGACAGAAACTGAAAGAAGCCCGTCGTATATATATGTATATATATGTGTGTGTGTGTGTGTGTGTGTGTGTTTGTGTGTTTGTCCCCACAACATCGCTTGATAACTGATGCTGGTGTGTTTACGTCCCCGTCACTTAGCAGTTCGGCAAAACAGAACGATAGAATAAGTACTAGGCTTACAAAGAATAAGTCCCGGGGTCGATTTGCTTGACTAAAAGGAGGTGCTCCAGCATGGCTGCAGTCAAATGACTGAAACAAACAAAAGAGAATATAAAACTTTCCTTTCAAAAGTTCCAAGTTACTCTGGTGGTTGAAAAAAAATTGGGAACACATATCATATATGATGCATAAATACTGGGGAAATGTCCTGTGTGTTATCACCTGAGATACACAAGCAAAGGTTTAATAATACTAATAGGATGCAATGTAGTCTAACCATTGTACCTCTTCCTCTATCATTGAAATACCACAGGTGGGGTGAGGGTATGGGGTCTACTATATGAGGGGCTGCTGAAAAGTTCCTTGCTTTAACCCTTTAGTATTCAGATCATTCTGTAATGTTTGTTTATTTATATTTTTTTAAGTGTGGAGGCACAATGGCCCAGTGGTTAGGGCAGCAGACTCACGGTTATAGGATCGCGGTTTCGATTCCCAGACCGGCCGTTGTGAGTGTTTATTGAGCGAAAACACCTAAAGCTCCATGAGGCTCCAGCAGGGGATGGTGGCGAACCCTGCTGTACTCTTTCACCACAACTTTCTCTTACTTCCTGTTGTGCCTGTAATTCAAAGGGTCAGCCTTGTTACGCTGAATATCCCCGAGAACTACGTTAAGGGTACACGTGTCTGTGGAGTGCTCAGCCACTTGCACGTTAATTTCACGAGCAGGCTGTTCCGTTGATCAGATCAACTGGAACCCTCGACGTCGTAAGTGACGGAGTGCCAACAGCAACAACAACAATAACAATTGTTTTAAGTTAATCATACATTGTCTTGTAGTTTAGTGATTTCAATGATGAGATTGCTTTGTTTTAGACTGACATTGTAGGGAAGAGGGGAACGGCCAGATCCTGCAGTTTCAATATAAGACAGGTAAAATATTTTAGTCAGATATGATCAGTTTTAATGCTAAAGGGTTAAGGGTATTGTGAAAGGCCTGGCTGGAGGCCAACCTTCTGAGTTCTTTTACAGGGCTTACTCACACACACCACATACAGCCACACATCACACTAACACACACACACACATACACACAACACAAACATGAATACACACATGATCACACACACTCACACCACATACAAACACACATGCACACACACTCACATACGCACAATACACAACCCAATCCCTAAAACCCTCTCCCCACTCCCAATACAGCATATACACTCCCCTCACAAATGCACTCTCACACACACACTACATATGTGCAAACATACACACATTGCACACGAATACCACATACAAACATATGCCCCACCAACATGCATACAAACACAGGCACATACACCACGTACACACGCACACCCACCTGCCCTCAGACACATACTCAAAACTACATATTTTTTCCACTTAAAAAGTGACTGTTCACCTATATTTTCGTTTTTCAGTGTCTGTCTTTTCTGGAGACTCGACAGCCAACATCATTATTGGCAATATATCTGTTTCCAATGGTGTTATCCATGTAGTTGACAGAATGCTTGGATATGTGTTCAATTCAGTGATGGAAGAAATACGAAATGATGTCAGTGCCTCGTAAGTAAGAACTCTTTCATACTTTTCTTTTCCTTGCTGTTATTGTGTCACCATCACAAGCACCATCTTCCTTCCCCATCATCATCATCATCCTTCTGGTCCCTACTCCTCCTTCTGGTCCCTACTCCTCCTTCTCCTCTCTCTCCTCCTTCTCCTCTCTCTCCTCCTTGTCCTCTCTCTCCTCCTTGTCCTCTCTCTCCGCCTTGTCCTCTCTCTCCTCCTTGTCCTCTCTCTCCTCCTCCTCCCCTTCTCTCCCCCTCTCCTCCTCCCGTATCTCCTCCTCCCCTTATCCTTCCTCCCTTTCCCTTTCCCTCCCCTCCTCCTCCATGCTGGTGCCATGTTAAAAGCATCTAGTAAGTTCTATGGAGTGGTTGGCATTATGGAGGGTATCTAGCCATAGAAATAATGCCAGAACAGTCAATGGAACCTGGTGCAGACCCTGGTTTTACTAGCTCCAGTATGGTAAATGGACATTAAATGATGATGATGATGATGATGAAGGTGATGAGCTGGCAGAATTGTCAGCATGCTGGGAAAAATGCTTAGAAACATTTTGTCTGTTTTTATGTTCTGAGTTCAAATTCCACCTAGGCTGACTTTGCCTTTAATTCTTTAAGGGTCAATAAAATAAGTCCCAGTTGAACCCTGAGGTCAATGCAATCGACTTACCTCATCTGAAATTGTTGACCTTGTGCCAAAATTTGAAACAATTGTTTTAATATAACATTATACATGTAACATCAGTTAACTGAATATATAACATTAATAATTATATCTAATTAAGTCCTAATTTGACATTGATAAGCAAAGTAAAATTTGATAAAAGAGCAGATTAAAAAACAGGTAGATATAAGAGCAATAGATTGTATATCTGTCTGTCTGTATGTATGTATTATAAAAATGAAGATATTTTATTTTCATATTTAGGAATTGAACACTTGGTAACAATTGGAGTTCAAATTGATTGAAAGATTTTATTTTATACAGGTTTTAACTGTCTGGATGTAACCATGAAATATTAAAAAAGAAAAAGTAAAAAACAAAAAAAAAAAACAATGTCAGCTGTGAGGGTGAAATTAACAATCTGAATAATTATAATCACCTGTAAAACTCATCTCAGACATTTAAACATTTAAATGACTTGTATTTAATGAAATTCTGTTTAGCTGCTTAAATAACAAAAATTGTTGTATGTTAGCTTATATTTGCACTGTTTTTGTATTATTACAGGAAGTTTGTACAATTCCTGTCCATGATTAATATTGCCATTATTAATGAGGCTCTCAAGACTGATGATAGAGTAACACTGTTTGTCCCAACCAATGAAGCTTTTGCTCGTGTACCTGAACAAACTAAATTCCTGGCAAGTAACCCAGCATGTTTAGAGGAGGTTAGTCATTCTATTCTTTTATCTTTATTATTTAAAACTTTTTTGAGTGAGAGTTCAAAATTGCAGATTATCACTTAATATGTGAATCTAGGCTTGAACACATGTCCACATAATGTATCAGGCACGTCATAGATGTAGTGCAAATTCATCACTTGAGTTTTCTTTCAGGATTACCTCACCTTAAGTCTTTCATTAAAAAACCTCACCTCTAAAGCAACAAACACTGGACTCTTTATGTGCCACCGACATGTGTGGTTTTATGTGCCACT
The DNA here is from genome assembly GCF_046866305.1 of Octopus bimaculoides. Taxonomy (NCBI): domain Eukaryota; kingdom Metazoa; phylum Mollusca; class Cephalopoda; order Octopoda; family Octopodidae; genus Octopus; species Octopus bimaculoides. Next base: position 52,190,124 of record NC_142931.1, on the reverse strand, counting down.
AGCATGGGTGCTTTTATGTGTCACTGGCATCGGCCATGAATACAATTTCACATGGCTTAATGAATCTTCTCAAGCATAGCATCTCACTAAAGGTCTTGATCACTTGTCATCGCCTCCATGAGGCCTGACATTTGAAGATTTTGCTTTCCCATCTCATCCCATATCTTCCTGGGTCTACCTCTCCCACAAGTTCCCTCCACAGTTAGAGATTGGTACTTCTTTATGCAGCTGTCCATACCAGCGCAGTTGTCTCCCTTGCACAGTCATCATTATTTGCATTGACTCTTTAATGGCAATATCAATCTAATTTTATCAATTAATGGTCTTCCACATATTGTATATATATAAAGGATAATTTTCTGAGTATATGTAGAGTTGAAGCATTGATGTAACCATGGTGTTCTGGTAATCTGAAGAGCTAGCCTTCTATATCTGCAGTGATTTGTAATTGTACAGTTGTATTGTGTAATGTGTAGCATACATAGTGGTACAGACATGTAAAATGATTTATTATACACTGAAAATCTTATTTTATGATGAAGGCTGTGAAATAGCTTATACTCCTATAAGTATTATCAAGTGGTTATTCACCCCTCACATCTCCTGACTTATTTTGATCTAATTGTGTGTGTGTGTGTATATGTGTATATATATATATATATATATATATATATATATATATATATACACACACACACACACACACACACACACACACACACATATATATATATATATATGTATGTATGTATATCATCATCATCACCTTTAACGTCTGTTGTCCATGCTGGCATGGGTTGGACGGTTTGACCAGGTCTGGCAAGCTGGAAGGCTGCACCAGACCCCAGTCTGATTTGGCATGGTTTCTATGGCTGGATGCCCTTCCTAACACTGTAAGAGTGTAATGGGCAGTTTTATGTGCCACCAGCACAGGTACCATTTGTATATATGTATGTGTATATATCCATGTATATATGTATGTGTACAGATGCATGTATATATGTATATATATATATATATATATATATATAATAACATAAATAATATATAATGATATGCATATATCCATACATATATGTACATACCTACATCTATATGTATACATACATGCATATATGGGTACAGGACATCACAAAAAATGTTAAATACAATGAGAACCGAAAACATAAAGATGAAGACAGAAAACGAACTTTTTTTCGAACAACGAAAAAAGACAAACAGAGAAACGAAACATGCAACATAAAGAATATTTCCCTTCTTCAGTTGTCCCAGTTCCATCTACTCCGTGTTTCGAAGGCAAGGACAATATGCGACATCATTGGAACAGTCCTTCCCGCAAAGCAATCCAATTAAATTTGGAATTTTTTGCGGAGAGTGAAAGTGTAAACAAGAACAGGACAGTGAGAACAAGACAGTAAAAGACAGTAAAAACAAGACAGAACAGTGAAAACAAACGTTAAGGGCTGTTAGGCCAAGACGATAGAAAAATTATTATTTTGAATGCGAAGTTAGATGTGAATGAGAGACAAAAAAATTCACGTCTTCCCTATAGGAAGGCAGAAAGTAGAAAGAAAGAATCCCTAATCATTCTCACCATTACCTGTACAGTTCATTGTTTGCGTGTGCACTACATCACCAATATAATACTAATTTTCATCTTTATCACAGAAAATGAACTCCATCAAATACCAGTGGGGAAGACTAGAAGTAGTTGCTAACTTCTCTTACCTAGGTAACCAAGTCAGTAGCAGGGGTGGATGCTTTGAGAGTGTAGCAGCTAGAATAAGAATAGATTGGGCACAGTTCAGGGAACTTCTACCTCTGTTGGTAACAAAGGACCTCTCTCTCAGACTGAAAGGCAGATTGTATGGTGTCTGTGCATGAACAGCCATGCTACATGGCAGTGAAAAATAGGCTGAAACCACTGAGGACAAGCGTAGGCTTCAAAGAAATTGAGCTATTATGCTTTGCTGGATGTGTAATGTCAGCGTGCATGTATGACAGAGTGTAAGCGTCTTGAGAGAAAAGTTGGGCATAAGAGGCATCAGATGTGGTGTGCAAGAGAGATGACTGTGCTGGTATGGTCACATGATGTGTATGGATGAGGACAGCTGGGTGAAGATGTGCTGAACTCTAATGGTGGGGGGAACTTATGGATAATTTTAGACCCAGAAAGATATGGGATGAGGTGGTGAAGCATGATCTTCAAATGTTGGGCCTCATGGAGGCAATGACAAGTGACCGAAACCTTTGACGATATGCTATGCTTGAGAAAACTTGTCAAGCCAAGTGAAATCATAGTCATGACTGGCATCAATGTTGTATAACTGGCACCCATGCTGGTGGCATGTAAAAAGTACCATTCGAACATTGGGCTTCATGGAAGCAGTGACAGGTGACTGAGCCCTTTGGCAATATACTGTGTTTTGAGATCATAGTTGTGACTGGTGCTGGTGTTACTTATCTGGTACCTTTGCTGGTAGCATGTAAAAACTCCTACTACACTCTTGGAGTGGTTGGCATTAGGAAGGACATCCAGCTGTTGAAACCATGCCAAATCAAATTGGAACCTGATGCAGTTCCCCAGCCTACCAGTTTTCAGTCAAACCGTCCAACCCACGCGAGCATGGAAAATGGACATTAAATGATGATGATGAATAATGAAGATGATGATCACACTACATTATATAGTTAATCACTATTCATTCTCACCTAGTTGTAATCTCACTCATCCTTCGTGATTGGTAAGTAAATTGAACATTTATCCAAATGCTGCCCTGCCACCATCTACTGCCTGCTGACTTGACTTTGCTGCCTGTTCCTACAGTGCACACTAAACATTATCATCTGACCAAAGCTAACCAATGTAAAACAGATAATTTGATGTTTCACATTCCTGAATTCCATAAAAGAAAAGTTATCCATTCATTTTTTTGCTGCCAAAGGGCTTCCCCATATTAAAACCAACAGAGTGAATCATCAGATTTGAAGAAATATATTAAATGTAGGCATATATGTGTGTGTGTGCTTGTTTGTACAAACATGTTTATATGTACATAAGTGCATGTGAATATGTTTTAAATGTCTATAGAATATGTTATTCTTATTTTAAAGATTGTAAAATTTCACATTATTCGTGATCTCAAATGGCAATTGGTCCAAATTGGAGGAGAATATGATGCCAGGGAAAAAATGCGTTCTATGGCAGGTTATTATCTTAAAGCCTACAATTTTGATTATGGTAAGTATATTTTCTAGAGCTTATCTTTAATTGATCTGTTCCTTTTGCTTGAGGATGTTTGATGCTACTACTCTCTTATGCATTACTTTTATAGTGTAAGTTCATCTGGAAATACTGTTTATAAATAAATACTGTTTATAAATAAATAAAGGACCGAACCAGTGCGTGTATTTATTACCGGCATAATGCCTCTCCCAAGGTTTAATAGTAGTTCATCTGGAATCTTATGCAGCAAAATGACCTGGTACTTGTTGAATGTGTTGGCATCATGCTGCGTGTTTTTCATACTTGACAGCATATTATGAATAGCTGCAGGACTTTGAAGTACAACCTAGTGCAGTATCTAGTCCTTATTTAAGATGGTAAATGCTGTACTTCTGGCTCCTTGTCATACCACCCAGCAGAGGACTTGCATAACTTTTAGTACCAAAGATTGATGACTTTTCCTTCTTTATTCATTTCTTAAATGTAATTTAGCTGGTGCATGGAACCAGTTTTGTTTTTGAGGACTTTTGAACTGCTTCCAATTCAGTAGTGTCCGTGATATTTGTTATGTATATTTATTTATAGGTAAGATAAAGAAGGATCACACTCCTGGATCATGGTTTTGTTCAGTCAATCTTTTGGTCAACTGTGCAAGTCCATGGGTCGGTACCAAAGAGCCAGTCAAACAAATAATTGTGATCCAGATATGTAATCCCTATTTAGTTCACACACAAAGTGTTTGTTTGTGTGAGTGGGTATGAATACATACATACACCCCCTATACACACATTTGGGCATATATTTTATAGTGTTAAAACATTGTTTCAATTTTGTTGATTTGTTTTTGTTTGATTTGATCTTCTCCTTTCTCTTCAGATCGTTATGTTGATAGTGTTGGTGTTAAAGCGAAGCTTCTTAGTACAGACATTGGCTGCACTAATGGCTTGGTTCAAAAGATTGACCGAATATTTGGCATTCCTGATATGGATATTCCTAGCCTGATCGACAATCATCCTTGGCTTCAAGAGTAAAATATTATTTTTCCTTTCAATTATTTGTATTAATCCCTTAAAGTTATTAACTAATCAATTGATTACTTAGTTAATGAATTCCTGTCTTCTACTGGACTGTTTTATTTTAGGTCGTCTTTCTTATCTCCCTTGTTTTTTCCTCATTTTTGTTGTCATTATAATCACCACCACAACCACTACTGTGTTTCTTTGTTATATATTCTTCTCTTACTTGTGTGCGTGTCCTTATAACAAAATAAATAAATAATCATTATTGTTTTCATGAAAGATGACAGAATATGTAAAGCAGTAGAGAAAGTGATTTTTTGCATTTAGTTATCATCATCATCATCATCATCATCGTTTAACGTCCGCTTTCCATGCTAGCATGGGTTGGACGATTTGACTGAGGACTGGTGAAACCGGATGGCAACACCAGGCTCCAGTCTGATTTGGCAGAGTTTCTACAGCTGGATGCCCTTCCTAACGCCAACCACTCAGAGAGTGTAGTGGGTGTTTTTACCTGTCACCCGCACGAAAACGGCCACGCTCGAAATGGTGTCTTTTATGTGCCACCCGCACAAGCCAGTCCAGGTGCACTGGCAACGATCTCGCTCGAAAATCCTACAGGAGCCAGTCAGGCAGTATTGGCAATGGCCACGCTCAAAATGGTGCATCTCATGTGCCACCCGCACAAGAACCAGTCCAGGGGCACTGGCAACGATCTTACTTGGCTTGCCGGGTCTTCTCACGCACAGCACATTTCCAAAGGTCTCGGTCAGTAGTCATCGCCTCGGTGAGGCCCAATGTACGAAGGTCTTGCCTCACCACCTCAGCCCAGGTCTTCCTGGGCCTACCTCTTCCACGGGTTCCCTCAACTGTTAGGGTGTGGCACTTTTTCACGCAGCTATCCTCCTCCATTCTCACCACATGTCCATACCAGCGCAATCGTCTCTCTTGCACGCCACGGGTGAACCGTTCAATTCATTCTTCTGATGTTGATAAAACAAGTAATAATCAATTATTGGGCATTGATACAATCAATAATATCCTTCACCAAAACTTTGGACATGGAATTCACTTTTATTGTTATTAGTAGAGTAAAAATGGTAGAAAGCCAGATAAAATACCATGCAGTTGTTACATACATTACTCAGTGTTCCAAGTTAAAATTTTACTGGGTTTGACTTGAATTTTCATCCTCCTTGAGGTTATTAAAAATACTTCAATCAAATGATCAAAGGAGGAGATCAAATCAAACAAAAATACACCAATCAAATAATTTAATTGCTTGTTGCACCCTAAAATAATTTCTGGTTCTGTATTAATGTTAGAAATCCTTTGTATTTTGTTGTCAGCTCAGTACTGAATGAGCAGACCACAGATTAAAGGCACTAATTGTCATAGCCATTTAATGCTTTATTCACTCACCCTCCTAATTCCTCTGTCTCAATATATTTCTACTCACCTTCTACCTTGAGGAGCCACCTTGACTTACAACTCCTGATTATTCTCATTCTCTTGCCGAAAGATGAGTAACCATGTAGCTTCTCTACAAGAACTTACATGCCCCTCCCTCCTCCCCTTCTTTCATGCATTAACCCAATAGTTCTCAAACGAGGTTCATATGGTCCATGAAGGTCCATATAAGATTTTGGGAGGTCCGTGCAACAGAATAGTAAATTGGAGATCCACAATAATATTTTAAGAGCCCCTAAAAAATGTTTGCTTTAAATTTATGTATTGTGATGTATTGCAAGAAACAGCTGGGTTTCTTTTTCCAACATTTTACAAAGTTCAACCTATGCAAGTTAATGTGTGAAAAACAAAATAGGAATTTTGAATGAAGTTTCTAAAATACTAGTTTTTGAACATTGAATGGCTATGGCGGGGGGGGGGGGGTCATAGGTTAATAGTAATCATCAGAGGTTAATAATAATCAAAGGGGTCCATAGATAAAAAATGTTTGAGAAGCCCTGCTTTAACCCCTCATCTTTAACCTCTTGGGAGGTTTTATTATAAGATAAGATGGTCTGCCAGAATTAGTAGTATACTGTACAAAATGCTTAGTGGCATTTCATCTATCTTTACATCCCGAGTTCAAATTCTGCCAAGATCAACTTTGCCTTTCATCCTTTTGGGGTTGATAAAATAAGTGCCATTTGAGTAATGGGGTCGATGTAATCGATTCACTCCCTCCCCAAAATTGCTGCCCTTGTGGAAAAATTTGAGACCATTATTATTACTATTATTTTTATACAGTTCTATATTTGAGAGATGAGGAATTATGTACATTATTTATATTTGGCTGAAGTTGTCCTCATCTTGTTTGTTGTTAACACAACATTTTGGCTGATGTACTCTCCATCCTTCATTAGGTGTCTTGGAGAAATTTTGAACCTGGGTTCTCATTCCTAAGGTATTTGTCAGATGTTGTTGTTGTTATTATTATTATTCAGGTCATTGCTTGGAATTGAACTTGGAATTTTGGGGTTAGTAGCCTGTGCTCTTAACCACTATGTCATATGCCTGTGGGCAATTATGGAGTGGATTTTAGGGCTTATAAATCTAATATTTCCCCGTACTTCCTTAATACCGGTTCCCATATGCTATTCATATCTGCACTCAGTCTGCTTAGGAGGTTATTATGTCGTAGCATATGTGCTGCTTCTTTTAGCTTTCGTATATTCCAGTGGTGTTCTCTGTATATTATTTTAACTTCATCCCAAAGGGGGAGGTGGCCTCTGTTTTACCATACATGATCAGCTATACTTGATTTATCAATATCTCCTTGTATCACAGCTTTGCAATGTTCCTCTACCTGTATTTAGAGGGGGGGCGACATGTTTCGCCTTTGTATAACCTATCACAGCTGCATGAGATGGAGTACACTCAGTCTTTGGTCATATTCTCTTCTATTGTGGTTTTACTCGAAGGAGATATTTGTGAAGTGTTGTATTACTCTTGAATACTGTCCTGATGTCATATGGGCCGCATATCTTTTGTATCTTTTTATATCTTCACTGAACGATAGCTCAACTTCAATTCCCACCATCCATACAGTGTAAAGAAAGGGATTGCTCAGTGCCTAAAACATCGAGCGAAGAATATAAGTAGCGATCGTGATACACACCACGAAAAAAATGATCAAGCTAAGTAACAATCTATTAAGCAACAACTACCCCTAAAACATACTATCCACTCCAATTATGAAGAGAAGAGAGGATGAAACCCATAAACTGACCACAGTCTGTCTACCCTATGTGAAAGGCCTCTCTGAAAAGATACAAAAGATATGCAGTCCATATGACAGGACAGTATTCAAGAGTAATACAACACTTTGCAAATATCTCCTTCAATTAAAACCACCAATAGAAGAGAATATGACCAAAGACTGCGTGTACTCCATCTTATGCAGCTGTGGTAAGTTATACAAAGGTGAAACATGTCACCCCCTCAAAATATGGGTAGAGGAACATCGCAAAACTGTTACACAAGGAGATATTGATAAATCGGGTATAGCTGATCATGTATGGAAAAACAGAGACCACCTCCCCCTTTGGGATGAAGTTAAAATAATAGACAGAGAACACCACTGGAAAATACGAAAACTAAAAGAGGCAGCACATATGCTATGACATAATAACCTCCTAAGCAGACCTAATGCAGATATGAGTAGCATATGGGAACCAGTATTAAGGAAGGATAGGAAAATATTAGATTTATAAGCCCTAAAATTCACTCCATAATTGCCCATGGTGTTATTGTATGGAGCTGAGACATGGAGAACAACAGTTAAGTCAAATAAGCAAATACAATCATTCATCAACAGGTGCTTGCGTAGTATACTTAAAATTAGATGGCCAGAACACATAAGCAATATGGAGCTATGACAAAGAACGAATCAAGTTCCGATTAGAGAACAAATATTTAAGAGAAAGTGGAAGTGGATTGGTAGCATAATTAGAAAAGACACACCAAATGTAGCGAAAAGTGCTTTACAGTGGAATCCAGATGGATATAGAAAGAGGGGTAGGCCTAAGAACTCGTGGCGTAGATCAACACAAAAGGAACTAGAGAAAAGAGGACATTCATGGCAGAGTATAAGTACAGAAGCGAGAAATTGTGCGACAAGGAATTCAGTTATAAGTGGCCTATACTGCACGTTGGAGGGTTAAAGGCAAGAAAGAAAAAAGAAAAAGAAGAATTGCCCATAGGCTACTAAACCAAGATTCCCAGTTCAATACCAAGCAGTGACCTGAATAATGATAATAATAATAATAATAACAATAATAATAATATTAACATCAGAAAAATACCTTAGGAATGAGAAACCAAGTTTGAAATTCCCCCAGGACACCTGACGAAGGCTGGAGAGTACATCAGCTGAAACGTTGTGTTAACAACAAACAAGATGAGGACAAATATCCATCAAATGTAAATAATGTAAATAATATTATTTTTATTATTATTATTTCTAATTTTGCTGAGGTCAACTTTACCTTTCATCCTTTTTCAGGGTTAATAAACTAAGTACCAGTGAAACACTGGGGCTGATGTAATCGACTGCTGCTCCTGGGTCAAAATTTGAAACCATTATTATTATTATTATTATTATTATCATCATCATCATCATCATCATCGTCATCATCATCATTATTATTATTGAGTGAGAAAGCAGAGCATGCCATCAAAGTGACACTGGGGTAAAATATATGAAGTCTAGTGTACCCATCATAACTACCCATCATGTTAAGGGTGTACCTTTAACAGGCACATGCATCACAGCCATATGTGCACGACATGGTGATCTCATATCAAGATAAACAGTGCATGACCTTGCAGGTGGGGCCCAGTTAGAATTTTCTTCAGGTTGAGTAGCCCATCCCACTGAAAAGGTCCTTGAATAAGTGTTGTTTAAGGATGTTGAATGAAACACTCATGTTTCCAGAGGTGAATTATTTGAACTCCATAGAATTTCTCTCAACACATGACTATAATACTCCCCCACTACTTCTGCTCATGATTTGAGATGCACATATCGTCAGCCTCTAAGGGACATACTCAACTGGTTAAAGACAAAAAACTGACAGGCAAATCTGTGGTATTAAGCAGAATATTTGCTGTATTATAATTATATAAAGTGATGAGCTGGCAGAATAGTTAGCAGCATTTTCTCCAGTTTTATGTCATGAGTTCCGATTCTGCCAAGGTTGACTTTGCCTTTCATCCCTTTGGGGGTCGATAAAATAAGTACCAGTTGAGGACTGATGTCAGTGTAATCGACTTACCTTCTTACCGAACAGGTTGGCCTTGTACCAAAATTTGAAACCATTATTATTATTATTATTGTTGTTGTTGTTCTTATTTTCTCTTTGTTTCTTGCCTAGGCAACCATATGCTGCATTGCAAATAACTGGCCTGCAACAAGAACTAACTGACAATAAAAGAATTTATAACTCTAATAGTAGGTTTCTGTCAACAAATTATAGACGATGTGGTTTTCAGAAATGTGATTTTACTGTGCTTATTCCAAATGGGACTGCCATTGAGATAATGATGCGAAATCATATTGGGAAAGAGATTTGGAAGAGTCCTAAGGTACTGAAAAAGGTATGTATAACTCTGTGGTTTTGTTTCCACAGAAGTTTTACATATTTTAACCCCTTCACTCAAGGATAAAAAAATAAAACTATTTAAAATTTTGTTTTCTATTCATATCAAAATACAGGTAAATAACACATTTTGAGTAAATTCTTAAAGAATTCAGCATCCAATATGCTTAATTTTTGGCATAGATAAATATTTTGCTTATATTAGGTCAAAAAATTACCAATTTACTTAAATCTGTGTGGTTTATGAGAAGACGCAGCCATCCTTTATGACCTGTGAGCAAACACTGAGTCAGAATAACATGATCTTGGTTATACGCATGTTTTAGAGGAGTCCAATGAATTAGTAACTGTGGCTCAATTATAATTTATATTTCTTTTGTAATTTATGCTGAAAATTTGTCCAATACATAGGATAAAGTGACTGAAGAAATTAAGCATTTAGTTATTCCTTTTATGACTTGCAATTTTGGTTTTAAAAAAAATATTGTGGGAAGTGTATTGTAAAGTATGCTGTATCTTTTACTTGCTTTGACATTCAACAGTGGCCATACTGGGGTGTCCCCTTGAAGGGTTTAGTTAAATGAATTGACCTCAATACTTATTTTAAAGCTTAATACTTATTTCATTTGGTATCTTTTTGCTGAACCACTAGGTTATGGGGATGTAAACAAACCACCATTGGTATTCAATCAATGGTGGTGGAGAAACAGAGGCACAACGACAAACACATGCATGCATGCACATGCACACACATGCATGCACGCACACACACGCATACATGTGTATGTACGACAGGCTTCTTACTGTTTCGGTCTACCAAATCCACTTACAAGACTTTAGTCAAACACTTACCTAAAGTGGCACACAGTGGGATTGAACTCAAGACCACATTGTTGAGTAACCTTACAGCCATGCCTGTATACTTGTAAATAACAACTTTATTTTTATTTCAAACAGGTCTTCCAACGAATGATATTCACAGACCAGTGTATCTTTATGGATTCATTGGCTGATGGTATTCAAAATTTTTTCTCTTCTGTTGGAGTACCAGTAGTTTTCCAAAAAAGTCAACTCTGTAAGTATCAATCATTTATTTCTTTTTTTTTTTTCTTTCTTTTATTCTCTCTCTCTCTTTTTCTCCCCTGTTTCGCTCTGTCTATCTCTCTTTCTATGTATATATATATATATAAATAAATTATATGGGTGACTAATTTGTAATTTTACGACCTATATCTGTGACCTTAGGGAACTTACCTACCTACCTATTACCTACCTACATACATGTATGCATTCATTCATCCATTCATCCATCCATTCATTCATTCATTCATTCATTGTGTTGCAGAACATATTTAGGTATATTTTTCCAGTGAGGGTAACCTGGCTATGTCTAACCAGCCCGTAGGAACTTACGTTATTACAAACTCTTATGACGTCATGTGTCTTTTTTTATGTATGAACATGATTCCAATATACACTATGGATACTCGAAACAGCTGATAAGACTATCACATAACTCGTTTTGACGATTTTCTATTCTTTTGCCTGTACTCTGTATTTTGTATTCTATGTGAATGTATGCTTTAAGTCGACTTGTATTTATCTGCCTGTCCACTTATATATAAATCTGAGTTTATCATTTCTTTTTTGCAGCTCAAACAATCCGACTTGGTCATAAAGTTGCAAAAGTTTTGCATTCTGACCTGGCAGCCACAAATGGTATTGTTCACATCATCGACCAAGTTCTCTTTTTAAATGATGATCTGTTGTTTGGAAACGCTGCTCAGCCTCGACTTTCTACTGTGTTAATGATCGTTTCACTCATTTTATTGCTGTGCACACACACGTGACCATAATTTTATTAAAAGGAAAATACGGATAGATACTCAGATTGTTTCTACATTGAAAATGTGAATGCAAATGTTATAAATGAAATACTGTGTGTGTGTGTGTGTGTGTGTGTGTACCTGTACCTGGATGCTCGCATTCGGATATTTTCTGTTTACTGTTCATTGTTTGAATCTTTTGGACTAAAACTTTGTTTCTGACTGTATCCTGGTACTGGGTTTTATCAAATACACAGATACTGACTTTTACTTTTAAAATATTTTAAAAATGATACAAATTAGATGATATTTTTTCGAAAGCAGAATTGCCGTTAGAGCAGCTTTAAGCCAAAGTACTGGATAAATTACCATTACAAAATTTGTCAACAACATATTTAAAAAATATTTCAGTGTCTGTGTGACTGATGCAGGCTTTAAATTTGAAACTGAAGCTTTATATATGCAGTTGAAAATATTCTGATTGAATTGGGAAATCAATGGAATGAAGAAAATACTTGATGGGAAAAAAAAAGGGAGTAATTGATGAAGGAAAGAAAGATTTGTTGGAAGGAAATATTTGGTAAGAGGTGAAAGGATTGGATGAGTAAAAGTGAAATTTAATAAAAGAAAGATGCAATAAATGAGTGAAAGAAAAGCTGGTTGAAAGGTGAAAAAATTATCTGAAGAAGGAGAGATTAAACAAAGGAAAGAAAAATCTAATGAAAAGAAGAAGCAAATAAAATGTGTTGAGAAACAAAGGAAAAAAATATATGAAAGAAATGGATGGAAGGAAAAAAAAACGAATAAAATAAAGTTTGAATGAGTAAACGGTTTTAGTAAATCACTGAAATATTCTTTTGTTAAGAAAACAAACAAAAAATCATTCTGCAAAAAAAAAAAAAATCTATAAAAACTTACACTGCCATCTTTATACTACTGAAATTTATATACAACAGCATTCTGTATGTCTTACTGTATGTATGTCTTACTTAATAAGCTATGGAAAGCCTCAAAACAGTATATCCATGTTAAGATACACAGACTGATATTTTGAGTTAATACATCAGTTGCTAATAAAGTTTTACCCACCCTGCCAGCTATTTGTGACAGCAGGGATTTGTTAATCATTCTGGACGCTTTTTGTCTGCTACTTGTACATCTGTTCTTTTTAGCTCTGTACGCCTATACAGTGGAGGCGCAATGGCCCAGTGGTTAGGGCAGCAGACTCGCGGTCATAGGATCGCGGTTTCGATTCCCAGACCGGGCGTTGTGAGTGTTTATTGAGCGAAAACACCTAAAAGCTCCACGAGGCTCCGGCAGGGGATGGTGGCGAACCCTGCTGTACTCTTCCACCACAACTTTCTCTCACTCTTACTTCTTGTTCCTGTTGTACCTGTATTTCAAAGGGTCAGCCTTGTCACACTGTGTCACGCTGACTATCCCCGAGAACTACGTTAAGGGTACACGTGTCCGTGGAGTGCTCAGCTACTTGCACGTTAATTTCACGAGCAGGCTGTTCCATTGATCGGATCAACTGGAACCCACGACGTCGTAAGCGACGGAGTGCCAACAACAACGTCTATACAAGAAACTTTCTAAAGAGGAAAGACACAATATTGTAGCTTTCTGACTATATATGTACGCTATACATAGAATACTACTTTGAACAAACACTGCCTCCTTTGCCAATATTGAATTTATAAATAATAAAAAATACAACGGAACTACAGACTTCTAGTATCTAATTTAGGAACCTCGATACAGCCATTCAAAGCAACCAAATATCTTTAAGTTCACATCGTACAGAAAGGAAATGTAATTAATGTAATTAAACTGGATAATGTAATCCTAGGTATGTTCTATTTTGTGTTATAGAACAGAAAAACATTTTTGTATTCGAATTTATTTCATGTAAAAAATTGTCTTATTTCGATAATTTCAACCAATCACTGACAAGTATTCAGCTGTTTATACTTACTCCTTTGGCAGTTTAAGCGGTGTAAAGCGTATTTAATCTCCATTTATAATTTCGTTAACATCTGCCTGAACTGTATGTGTACAACATTTGCTTTTTTCATTTTCTTTCATGCGTGTTTATTTCGTTAACATCTGCCTGAACTTTATGAAAGGTTTATTAGCTACTGCCTAACCCTAACCCTACTGCCAATATGCTTCAGCCATTTTTTGACAAGGAAATAATAATTTTATCATCGCCAGAATCGTTTGAGAATCGTTTGTTTACGTAGTCAGCACTTAATGTATTCGGCTGAATGGACGTCAGTCATTGGTTGAAATTACAGAAATACGACAACTTTAACATGAAATAACTTGCGATGTACGTTTTTTTGTTAAGAAGACTAAGAGAAAAAGATGTTTTATATGACACATTCTACCAGTGTCCCAAGTTTCAAAGTGTTTCGTTAAGAAAATACTGGTGCCCCCGTTTTGAATAAGATCCGATAGGACGATCATTGCTTAAATGCCTCTGATAATCTGTGTAATATATATCTGTATGTCTAAACAACAACAATAACAACCACTACTGATTTAGACTAATTGAACGTTTTGAGTTCAAATGCCGCACCTTTTCGGAGTCGATAAATCAAGTACCAGTTGCACATAGGGCTCGATGTAATCGACTACTCCCTTCTCCCGAATGTTCAGGCCTTGTGCCTATACTAGAAAGGATTATTATTATTATTATTATCAGGATAAGCTACTCAACTCATGCGCTGTTTATCTTTATATGAGATCACCATGTCGCGCATATATGGTTGTGATGCATGTGCCTGGTGTACTTTTATCAGACGGGTAGTCATGATGGGTATAATGGGCTTTGTATATTTTACCCCAGTGTCACTTTGATTGCATGCACTGCTCTCTCACTCAATAATAATAATAATAATAATAATAATAATAATGTGGTGAGCTGGCAAAGTTGTTAGAGCACCTGACAAAATGCTAAGCAGTGTTTGTTTCGTCTCTTTACATTTTGAGTTCAAATTATGCTGATCGATTTACTTTACATATTTTCAGGGTCGATAAAATGAAGTCCCAGTCCTGTACTGAGGGTGATATAATCGACTAAACCCTTCCCCCCCTAAAATTTTTACGGGGTTGTTTTCTACACTGTTTTGGGGGTTGACTAGAACCACAAGGGACTGATGAACCGTTTTTGTTATTTGCCGTAGTGGGTAAATTTTTGACAGAAAGAACATTTTTGAAGCATAGTAAAACTTTTCATCATGAGTTTGTCTTCACTGGACGGCCAGCAAAAAAAAGTTAGAAGAGATTTTGCAGATAAAACTGTGGTTCGCAGTCACCTCCCACCATGCAATACTACAGATGTAGTAGTAATTAAGAAAAAGTAGTAGCAGTGTCAGTAGCAGTAACAAGACTAAAAACAACAACAAAAATAATACTAGTTGTAGCAAGATCAATGTCATGTTCGATAAAGAAGCTTGCAGAAATACCTGCAGGAGAGAAGAGTTCATTGCAGCACCACCAGCCTGATGAGTAATTACGTCGACGAAAGTGGTTATACACCATTAGGTGTACTCCGCTTCCGTACATTAAATTTCTTGAAGAAACAACGGAACGCAGATTCTGAACTATCAACACAACAATATTTATTACAATAGAAGTCGGCAGCACTTCGCCCTTTGGTTACTGAGACGCCGTCAATGATGTTGCGTGGTTATTTGTGTAGCTCCAGAGTTGGAATGATGGAGAGAGGCTGCTACGACGTCTAGGCTCTTCGTCGGCCAGGGTGAAAGAGAATGAAAAGAAGCTCGAAAGCTTGGATGTCGATGACTACGCATGCGCATGAGACTCTTCCTGTATTTCTTCCGGAACTAGTCCCTGCGCATGCGTGGATAAACTGTCCGGAAATGTCGTCTGCTATTAAGGCGTCACTACAAAAGTAACAACGACAACAAATACTACGACAGCAGCGACGCGAGCAATAACACCAACAGAACGTAGAACACTAACACTACCAGCACAAACAACAATAGCAAGGCTTCCTTCGCTGGAGAAGGAAGAAAATATTTATGCATGAGTGTATAAAATAAGAAAAAAACCCCGGAAATATGAAAATCTAGCTCATTGTCAAGCGAGCAAAATTTCATTGTTAGATGGAAATATCTTTAATTTATACCCTTAAAAAAAAAAAAATCTAAAAGAAAAGTTTAGTCAAGCGGAAGGAACTGTGCCCATGATTTTCAAATTCCCTCCTAGACTGATATGACCGATATGATTGATTTCAAAGTCAATAACAGCAGGTAGAAATAATACATGCGTGGGTAGTAAATTCCAGTTGCATGACATTCCAGGAAGCAGGGATTGGATACAGGGGTTAGTGCGCTGCCTAGGTAGGGTAACACATTATGGGTGATGAAAAGAAGAGAACTGGATGGAGGTGGCATGCAATTGGCTAACTTTGGGAAGTAGCGCTCCTTGCGGAAACAACAGAAAAAGTAGAGAGAAAAGATAGTGTGTTTGCTGGCCGTAGGTTGGCGCGTGTTGGTGAATGACTTCACATCAATACAGCAGGCAAAATTCCAGTGTTATGAAGAAATATATCTTTTATTGTCATTTGAACAAATTTGTGTTTTTGATAAAAGAAATTCATTAACGGAAAAAAACGGCAAATTTTTGAAATGGAAAAAGAAAAAACGTAGATAATAAACGCAAAAAATAAAAAGACGAGATATTTTCATGTATAATAACGTTTATTTAAAGAATTTTATATTGTAAAAAAAAACAAAAAAAAAAAAACGAAAACAAACCCAAACAAAAACAACTTAATTCCAAATCTCATGTGGCACTGCTTTCTGAAAAATCCGATGCACAATTAAAAGACAAGAATGTTTTTAATGTCCGTAGCCACCGTGCCCATAGCCGCCATAGCCACCGTGCCCATAGCCACCATGTCCATAACCACCATAGCCACCACCGTGTCCATAACCTCCGTAGCCTCCATGTCCATAACCACCGTAGCCTCCAAATCCGCCGTGTCCATAGCCGCCATATCCACCACCAGATCCGCCGCCATGTCCATAACCGCCATAACCGACACTTCGGCGTTCACGAACCAACGATTCGGCAGCCATTGCTACAGCAATCACAGCAAAGAGGAAAACAGCGAGTTTCATCATGTTGACTTGTTGGAGTCTGCAAGAAAAAAAAAAAGAAATAATATAAAAAAATGGAAGTAAGAGAGAGAGAGAGAGGGGGGGGAGTTTTGAGTGAGTGAGTGAGAGAGAGAGGGGGGGAGTTTTGAATGAGTGAGTGAGAGAGAGAGGGGGGGAGTTTTGAGTGAGTGAGTGAGAGAGAGAGGGGGGAGTTTTGAGTGAGTGAGTGAGAGAGAGAATTAATATAATTCTTTCTACTATAGGCACAAGGTCTGAAATTTTGTGGGTCGGAGGCTAGTCGATTATATCAACCCCAGTGCTCAACTGGTACCTAATTTATCGATCTCGAAAGGATGAAAGGCTAAGTCGACCTCGTTGGCATTTAAACTTAAAACACGAAGACGAACGAAATGCTGTTCAGCATTTTGTCCGGCATACTAACGATTCTGTCAGAGAACGTTAATATGATTCAAGAGGGCATAATTGAGATACTATGACGCAACTTGGCTACGTCAAAGCATCTCAACATCACGAAGAGAAATGCAGATCCTTTCTTGTGTGCTGCCATCAGGCACATGAGTGGCTGTGTGGTATGAAGCTTGCTTCCCAACCACATGGTTCTGGGTTGTGAGTGGATTTGGTAGAGGGATACTGAAAGAAGCCCGTCGTATATATATATATATATATATATATATATATATATATGTGTGTGTGTGTGTGTGTATATACACACATATACATATATATGTATGTGTCTGTGCTTGTCACACACCCCACCATCGCTTGACAACTGATGTTGGTGTGTTTACGTCTCCGTAACTTAGCGGTTCAGCAAAAGAGACCGATAGAGTAAGTACTAGGCTTACAAAGAATGAGTCCTGGGGTCGATTTGTTCGACTAAAGGCGATGCTCTAGCATGGCCGCAGTTAAATGACTGAAACAACTAAAAGAACGGTATTATGTATTAAATGAAAAAAATACTAAAAAGAAAACGCCAGACAGATTTTCCAAATAAAAGAAACTAGAAAAAAGCAAAAGTACTTATACTGGAAGAAAGACTGAATGATGGTCGCTGGAACAGCTTTGATCATAAGTTTGTTGAATCATGGCCGACTTAAGACTAAACATCGCCACCACCAACTTGCTGCCAGTTTACCTTCTGACATAACGTTGTTATCCTTATTTAAGATCTATTCACTTTGCACACTGCATAGAATTTCACGAAACAACATGAAAGCCACTATGTAGATGCTTGACGTGTTAGAAATAGTGGCCAAGATCTCCCCCTTGTCACAACATGCCATTTTGGAAAATAAAGACATATTGTACCAAAGGAAAACAATGGAATGCTCACGGTTGGAAAACCTTTGCCTTTGGAAATTAACTCTGCTTGTAACAGTGATGCCTGTGAGTAAACAATAATATGCAACCAATCATTATATCGACTTCTTTTCGATATCTTGATAGGTTGAAACCCAACTGGATTTGCCAATTAAACGCGCAAAGCTTCGCTTTTAACCCCACACACACAGTCATGTCAAGCTGATTATATAATCTCTGTCGGATTCATGAAAGAAATCTAATGCTCATTAAATAAACTGGTATAGGAATTTTGGAGGGACACTGTGCCGACGAGTTTCTGGAAGACGGCTCTGACCTTTTGTTTCACCATCCTTCAGAAGAACGCCTCCACTTGACATACATCTCTTCCCCACTCTAGCTGATAGATAGGTATATGATATGAAAAATCTCATTGCTGTTGGAAAGAAAGACGTAGAATGTTAAATTAGACGACAGTATTGAGTTTACAACTTCTGATGAGCTTGCAGAAAGCATTAGGTAACCATTTCAATGTGTTCATTTGGATATGAATGTCATCTATTCTCTATTTTAAAAGAAAATTATCGTTTCTAATAGTGGATCCATTCCTATACAGAAATTAATTATTGGGTTTTGCTGACACCTCCTTCACAATATATATTAAGAAACAATTATAGATGACATACAGAAACTTAGTGAGTCTCATTTTATCTATGACGAAGTAAAAAAAAGTTGCAACCGCCTTGCATTTACCGCAAGCCGTTGGGAATATAAGTGAATACTTGTATCTCCCTAAACACGAATTTCAGAAAATAAATATCAAGTAAGAAAAGAAGAGAGGTGAAGAAGGATACAGTAGAAAATTTACCTGTAATATACAGAAACTAAAATCTGGGAGAGTTCTCTGTGTTGGTGTCTTGAGGACAGATGTGATGGTTAGACTGCAAAGCTTCTGACTTATATACAGGAAAAATTGTTGTGTCAGCGCAATGTGACCCTTCAGCCTCTCCCATCCACCACTCCCGTCTCCATCTTTCCTCTGTCTATTTCTCTGTCACTTCTCACTCTCATAGTGTCCATCTTTCTTTCTCTTCTATCATTAAGAAACAGCGTTGATTAAAAATGTTTAATTTAAAACCACTTATGTCCTCCTTATGTCCACCGAACAAAAGAAAAAAATCTACCTATACACGCGCACGCACATGTATGTGTGTGCGTGTGTGAATACGTGCGTGTATATGTGTGTGTGTCTGTGTGTTTTGTCCTTGTGTATGTACGTACGTATGTATGTATGTATTTATATATGTACATATGTATATATGTGTGTATGTATATATGCATGTATGTATGTATGTATGTATTTATATATGTACATATGTATATATGTGTGTATGTATATATGCATGCATGTATGTATGTATGTATTTATATATGTACATATGTATATATGTGTGTATGTATATATGCATGTATGTATGTATGTATGTATTTATATATGTACATATGTATATATGTGTGTATGTATATATGCATGCATGTATGTATGTATGTATGTATGTATTATATATATATATATATATATATATATATATATATATATATACATATATGTACAAACACACCTGGCTACCCGTCGATTTTACGACTAGTGTTCCACTTGATTCAATTAACGGAAATTACTGCTCGTGAAATTAACGAGTAAGTGGCTGAGCATTCCATAGATACGCGTACCCTTAACATAGTTCTTAGAGAGATTCAGCGTGGCACTGAATGCGACCAAGCTGGCCCTTTGAATTAGAAGCACAACTCATTTTTGCCCGTGGAGAAGACTGGAGTAACGTGAAATAAAGTGTCTTGCTCAACGACACAACGCACCGCATGTTTGTGCTTGTTCCACCACCGCTTGACAATCGATGTTAGTTCGTTTACATCGCTGTTTTCTAACGGTTCGGCAAAAGAGAACGGTATCGTCTATCTTTTATCTTTTACTGGTTTCAGCCCAGGGCTGATATCATGCTGGTGCACCATCTGTAGTTACTCGGTGTTAGTTCTCAGGGAGATTCAGCGTGACACAAAGTGTGACAAGGCTGACCCTTTAAAATACAAGTACAACTCATTTTTGCCAGCTGAGAGGACTGGAGCAACGTGAAATAAGTGTCTTGCTCAATGACACAGCACGTAGCCGGGAACTGAACTCACGACCTTACGATCGTGAGCCGAAAGCCATAACCCTTGGGCAAGTGTCTTCTACTATAGCTTCGGATCGACTAAGGCCTTGTGGGTAGACATGGTCGACGGAAACTGAAAGAAGTCCGTCGTGTATATATATATATATGTATATGTTTTTATGTGTGTGTGTTTTTGTGTCGGACTCTTTCCGCCTTCTTGCTCTATTAGAGCATTTGAGTAAAATTATATTAATGTGTCCGACTGGTTAAAAATTCTATTTATTTATTTATGCAACTGAGGATAGCCCTGTATTTAATTTGATGTAATGATTGCCTTGTTCAATTAAATGGAGCCGCTTGAAAAGGGCGTACTGCACCACCTCTTGATATCCTGTTGCATATTTTGATTATATGATCACTATGGGTTTTTACAATGACTTTTCCAGTTGTTTGATCAACTGAACCACCTCTTCACTGAATTATAGTGCACGTGGATGTGTATTTGACCAATCATGTTTAACCTCAGCTAATTCTTAGGCAGAATCATGGGATTACATTGTGTAAAGAGACTGGTCTTTTGAATGCCTGGATTGTCCCTCGCCCTTGTTCATTCAGAAGATACTTTGCTAAAAAACAAAAAGATATCATTTAGTGGGATCGAACCTGGGTCCACATGCTTGCAAAACGAACTTGCTAACCATTCGAACACGCCTACCTCCGTTACATACAGATGTGCATACATATATAACTACATACATACATAGATACATATAAGTGCGCACAGACACATTGCGGTGCACACTTACATATACATATGTAGGAATATATAATATACAATGTATATTCTTTTACTTGTTTCAGTCATTTGACTACGACCATGCTAGAGCACCACCTTTAGTCGAACAAATCGACCCCAGGACTTATTCCTTGTAAGCCTAGTACTTATTCTATCGGTCTCTTTTGCAAACATCGGTTGTCAAGCGATGGTGGCGAGACAAACACGGACACACAAATACATACATACATACATACATACATACATGTTCTTTTTGTATACATTCTTTTCGTGTACCAAATCCACTCACAAGGCTTCGGTCGGCCCGAGGCTGTGCCACGCAGTGGGACTGAACCCGGAACCATATGGTTGGAAAGAAGGCTTCTTATCACACAGCCATTCCTGCGCCTTATATATATAATATACACACACATACACACACACACACACACACACACACAAACATATATATATATATATATATATATATATATATATATATATATATATATATATATATATACATATACATATATATATACACGCGCGCGCCCACACATATGCACACATATATGTATATGTGCATATAGATACATATATATCTATGTGTGTATATATATATATATATACATATATAAATATATAAGAATATGAGGGGGCTTAGTTCTCTCCCTCTCATGCACCCACTCACAAAACCAATTTATGTCCATCATACTTTCTCGCTCTGTATACAGATTTGCAATATGAATACATCATTCAAAATGATGTATTACCTGGGATTTTAACTAAAGACCTGTACCTTTATGGCAACAACGACCAACATCCATATCCACTCGAAAAAGATGAGTTGTGAACATTATTCTCCGGCCTATATTCTTCTAACTACTTTTACTCTTTATTCTTCTATTTTAATCTTTATAAACTGTGAACTATATTCCTTGCAAACTGTAAATTTTTCCACGTCTAAAATATTCATACCTTGTCTCTGATGACGGACTTGAGATACTCTTTCTGTCTTGGTTTATAACTTTTCCTTTAATGTAATATAATATAATAGACACACACACACACACACACACACACACACACACACACGCATACGCGCGCGCGCACACACACATACGCACACACACACACACACGCACACACATACACGCACACACACATGTACATATTTAATCTAATACAAGGAAGCAAGCTCCTCTCATAGGGATGGAAACATCCAAGTTTCACTGGTTTAATGCCTAATATAGTAGAAAAGTTTTCCACTATCCCAAAGGGCATATATGTATATATATATGTATATATATATATATGTTAAAAATGTAAACTTTTAACATAGACGATTCCTATGGATCGCATAAATTGTAATTCTTCGAAACATATGTCGGAATAAAGTATGCAGTTATAACATGCGTTCACTCCATTCCTTAAATTTATATATACTCAGATACCCAAAATATCAAGGAGTTTCTGCCTCAAAAACAGGAATTACACCACAGTTATTTTGTGATCTTTGCTACCCTGGTTTCTATTAACCCATTTATTCTATCCGAATTATTATTAATTAGGATAAAATAAATACATATAATTTATATATATATATATATATATATATATATATATATATATATATATATATATATATATAGTCTTTATTCTCTTTACTCTTTTACTTGTTTCAGTCATTTGACTGCGGCCATGCTGGAGCACCGCCTTTAGTCGAGCAAATCGACCCCAGGACTTATTCTTTGTAAGCCTAGTACTTATTTTATCTTTCTCTTTTGCCGAACCGCTAAGTTACGGGGACATAAACACACCAGCATCGGTTGTCAAGCGATGTAGGGGGACAAACACAGACACACAAACACACACATATTTATATACATATACATATATACGACGGGCTTCTTTCAGTTTTCGTCTACCAAATCCACTCACAAGGCTGTGGTCGGCTCGAGGCTATAGTAGAAGACACGTGCCCAAGGTGCCACGCAGTGGGACTGAACCCGGAACCATGTGGTCGGTAAGCAAGCTACTTACCACACAGCCACTCCTGCGCCTATATATATATATATATATATATATATATATATATATATATATATATATATATATATATATATATATATATATATATATATATATATATATATATATATATATATATATATATATATATATATATATATATATATATATATATATATATATATATATATATATATATATATATATATATATATATATATATATACAATATACAAAAAAAAAACAAGGAAAATAGAGAGTTCAAACTGGCATATGTTAATTTATTAGCATAATGTTATATTAATATTATATTAACATAATAACAATCCCTACAATTGTTTCAAACTCAACACCAATAAAACCTTTCTAAAAATTGAGATGAACTTCTAAAGGAGTAAAAAAGAAAGAAAGAAAGAAACGGGGGTAGAATAATATGTAATTTTTTGTCGTAATTTACCCTGATGTGATTTCTACTCAAAATGTTTCCAAAATAGAAATTTTTATAAATTTGTTATTTGGTTTTGAGTTTGAATTGAAACAACTGTAGGGATTATTAATATTATGTTAATAAATTAACTTGTGTGTTTGAACTCTCTTTTTTCCTTTTATTATTTTGTAAGCACGTAAAAGCACCCACTACACTCTCAGAGTGGTTGGCGTTAGGAAGGGCATCCAGCTGTAGAAACTCTGCCAGATCAGATTGGAGCCTGGTGCAGCCTTCTGGCTTGCCAGTCCTCAGTCAAATCGTCCAACCCATGCTAGCATGGAAAGCGGATGTTAAACGATGATGATGATGATATATATATATATATATATATATATAGAGAGAGAGAGAGAGAGAGAGAGAGAAAGAAAGAGAGAGAGTGTGTGAGAGAGAGAAAGAGAGATGTGTATGTAATATACTAGCATATACATACAGATATATATAGGCGCCTGCAGAGATATTTTCCGGATTCAGCGCGCCAAAACTAAGACTTTTGAATTTTAATCTTTATAATGGCTAGAATCACGTGCTCGCTTTCACTAGTTGAAGACAACTAGCACGAGATTCTGTTCGATTGTAAAAATATCGGCAATCTGTACTGAAGATAAATAGACACTTTTATTTTGAAAGTGTTGATTTTGAAACTATAGTCTGCAGATAATCGAGGTATGTACAATTTTCACTGGTCTAGCCCGCCTGTTTTTGCTCCGCTGAATCCGTATTTGAGAATTTTTTAAGTGGGCTTCTTCTAGCATTTTAACAGACCGGTCACTGGTCAATCTTATATACACAAGTACTATAATCTTTTTAGGATATCCAAAAAAAGTTTTTCAAGAACCTTCTGATTCTTTTAATGTGCTAGTTTCCTGGTATTAAATTGATATTAATTAATATCGAATTTTTACCATATTATGTTAATTTACAGATATATATAAGTAGATGTATGTTAACTCTTACATAATATATGTGTGTCTGTTTTACAAATAATGGCGACAGTGATGATGATGATGATAATGTTGACTCAGTATTACTATTATTAGCAGCAGTAGCATTACTGGTTTCTCTTTGCTAGTGTTGCAATTTTTCTTATCTCCTTTCCCTACCGCTTTCAATTATTCTCCCTTCCCGGCTTCTTTCTTTCTTTCTTATATATATATTCATTTTGTTCACGTTTTTTTTTGTAACGTCCTGTACCCAAATACGCATCTATATATACATGTAGATGTAGGTATGTACATACATGTACGTATATATGCATATACTCACATATCATTTGAATTATATATATATATATATATATATATATATATATATATATAAATCATCAGGTGTGTTTGCTTATCTCCTTACCAATTCTATACCATGCACTTCTGGCCACTTGGAAATGTCCCGTGTTCCCAATTGACATTGTCTGTCGAGATCTCTCAAGAATATCCACACACACACACACACACACACACACACACACACACACACACACACACACGTACATGTATTCAGAGATTCACAAATATGTACGTACTTGTACAAATACATTTAAAAAGCACACAAACGCACTAAGTACAATTGGAAGCGGTTGTTGAGATTTCTCATGAAACAAGTATACACTGGCATATATTCAAACTTTAATACCTAGATTTTCAGATACACATATACGCGTATACATATACACACATTCATTCGTTTATGCGTATATATACATATATACATACACACAGACACGTATACACGCGCACGCACACACACACACACACACACGCACACACACACACACACACACATTCAGTTATAATAAAACAATTTTACGATAATCTGATGGGTTACTCTATACTTTTGTAGAGTACAAATTTGCTATTCTTATACAAGAATATTGTTGACAGTGACTTCGAAATTTCGGGCAGCTAAGAATAACAAATACATATGTTTGTGTGTGTGTGTGCGTGTATATATATATATATATATATATATATATATGTGTGTGTGTGTGTGTGTGTGTGTGTGTGTGTGTGTGTGTGTGTGTGTGTGTGTGAATGCGCGTGGCTTTGTGCATTCGGCTCATGATCGTAAGGTGGTGAGTTCGATTCCCGGCGACACAAAGGCTGCATTATAAAACGATCAAATGAGGTGATATCTACATGGTTAATCGAACCTGCAAGAAATAGCAGCTACATCTTCCACAGATCACACTCCTTCTGTGTTAGTTGACAACTCATTACCCAGTTTAATACCTAATTCAAAAATGTCTTTAGATAAGCTTCCCTCGCCTGCATCATTTTGTATTGGATGGGGTGGTGGTGTCCAAATATATGATTATCTCAAATAAACGTTCTCTTCACACCAGATAAAAAAAAAATACCAGTCATTTGTATTATTTGAAATAAATATAGTTGTTTAATGCATACAAATGTTGAAGTGTCAACGCAAAGTTAAAGCCAAACAAACAAACAAAGAAAAAACTGGTTTGCATGTCTTGTGTTACTAATTACAAATTTACAAATGCACCAAAATACACTTGCTGTCTATTATATTTTGATTCTAACTCATTACCTGCAGAAGCCAAGTGAAGCTGGTCTGTGACTATCTTAGGGCAATTCAATATAACAAATGAATTCAAATTAATATGGGACATTGTAAATCTTTTTCAGGCTTAAGTTGTTCAACAAGTGATAAGAGTCGTCCCGGAAGTTTCGAGTAGAGAGATATACACAAACATTAAATTCGGAAATATATCCCGTTCCTGAGGATACTCCATCAAATATCTATCTATCTATCTATCTATCTATCTATCAGTCTCTCTCTCTCTCTCTCTCTGTCTATCTATATGTATATTTGAGTATATATACTCACATATACACACACACATATGGAGGTATGTTTATTATACCTAAATATGTACATACATGTAAGAACGACCGTGCGAACCCAAAAGAAAAATGGTGACGAATGGAAAACAGGCTCCTTTCTTAACGTGTCACACGGTCGAACACAAAAATATAAAATGATATATATGTTATAATTCTATAACATAGAGAATTCGTAAATGCCAGTAAGGAAGACGATAGGAACACAACCGTATGAGATGAATAACAGTAAGATTTATTGTAGCATTAAATCGTATGTCTGTGTGTGTGTGAATGCGACATAATAAAACACATTAAAGACAGGCCGTCATGTAAAGAGAAGAGTGTGTGTACAAATATGTATGTGTATGTAAGAGTTACAGAGTATAGAATAGAGTCAGTAACACGTAAAAGAATTTATACCAGTTCTTTGTTAGAGTACACAGTGCTAAGTGTCTGTATATAAGAAGTTAAGGCGTTGGGGCAGAGCGATCACCCGTCGTGATGTTAGGGCTTCAATGCCGGGCCGAGTTCTTGAATACAGATGTTCTTCGCAGGCTGGGTTCTTGGCTGTTATTTTTCGTGGTGAGATGAATCACACAAACAGGATCGAAGAGAAGTGCTGCGGTTAGCTGTTGGTAGTTTGTGTACGTGTAGAGTCATGTTGACGCTGGCGGCGATGCTGGTAGTCGTAGTTGGACGATGGTGTCGATGTCGTCGCTGGAACTGGCTGGTTGTGTGACGCGTGTGTGGCCGGCGGCCAGATCTAGGCGATCTGAGGCGCGACGATTTGGCGGGTATAATTTAGTCTATTTATAGCTGAAGGTAGTCTCCAGAGAAGCATTAGAACAAACACTCTCACGTGACCTTATTAGGGGCTATGGTTGGTCA
Source organism: Octopus bimaculoides (assembly GCF_046866305.1). Lineage (NCBI taxonomy): Eukaryota > Metazoa > Mollusca > Cephalopoda > Octopoda > Octopodidae > Octopus > Octopus bimaculoides. Next base: position 52,162,803 of record NC_142931.1, on the reverse strand, counting down.
GTTTGCGTCCTGAGGCGAACGGGTGGAGATAATTTACCCGCGCAAAGAAATAGTCAGTCAGGTGATGACAGGGAAAGAGATGTTTTCTACTACGCTCGCGTGTTTGTATATAATGGTGATAGAGGTTAGTTTCACTACATACATATACATACTTAGCCATCTATTATCTACCTATGTGTGTATTTACATATGTATGTACGTACGTATGGAGGCGCAATGGCCCAGTGGTTAGGGCAGCGGACTCGCGGTCATAGGATCGCGGTTTCGATTCCCAGACCGGGCGTTGTAAGTGTTTATTAAGCGAAAACACCTAAAGCTCCACGAGGCTCCGGTAGGGGATGGTGGCGAACCCTGCTGTACTCTTTCAAAGGGTAATTCAAAGGGTCAGCCTTGTCACAATGTGTCATGCTGAATATCCCCGAGAACTACGTTAAGGGTACACGTGTCTGTGGAGTGCTCAACCACTTGCACGTTAATTTCACGAGCAGGCTGTTCCGTTGATTGGATCAACTGGAACCCTCGACGTCGTAAGCGACGGAGTGCCAACAACAACGGTGTCATTCGCGTAAAATCCTCTAAATGTCACCATACAACTCGTTATTATTCACAACATTCAGAAGAATGCCATTGATATTTGCATAGAGATTGTATGGCTCGTACTTGAATTGTTACTTCCGCGAATACCCTGCAATAAGGATAACGGTGAAAAAAATTTACAAGGCAATGGTATTTTTGTGTTTGAGGATGATGGATTTCACAACTGAATTCTATTCCGTCAGTGGCTTGAAAAACAGCCTAGTTTGATCTTTATTTCTATAGTCCGAAGTTTGGTTTTTGAATAATTAAATGGTGACCAGTTTTTGAAACGTAATAGAACCCCCGTCATCTGCCAAAAAAGCAAAGTTACACGCATGTATCACTTCTCTTTCCATGATGCTGATTGTCAAGTGAGCAATGTTCTGGTTAAACATGGCAGACATTAGACTTTGTTGCAGTTTTTTATCTGTCAACATAAATAACTTTTTATTCTAGACATAAATCAAAATAGGAGTCAAATTTTGCAGATTGATTTTTGTTTTATACCCGTCATTAGTACGTCCTGCGACCAGGTTTCCCATTACCTATGTATGTTCTCTTCTGTTTTCAATTATTTAAATTCTTCCTCTGAGGAAGGATATGGTTTCTTACAAAAACACAAAACTCCATCTTTGGAATGTAGATAGCGAAAACAATGTTACAGTTAAAAGTTGAGAAAAGTCTTGCATAGTTTTACTGTTTTTCTTACAGATTGTATTTATACTTTGCGAGTTGGATGATTTTTATTTTCTGAAAACTTTAGCTTATCCAGGTTGTCACTTTGGCATTTACTCACGCCCCCCCCCCCCCAAAAAAAAAGACAAAAAACAAGCGCACCAAATTATTATTAGTATGCATGTGACTTTGTAGAGGCGCAATGGCCCAGTGGTTAGGGCAGCGGACTCGCGGTCATAGGATCACGGTTTCGATTCCCAGATCCGGCGTTGTGAGTGTTTATTGAGCAAAAACACTTAAAGCTTGGTGGTGAACCCTGCTGTACTCTTTCACCACAACTTTCTCTCACTCTTACTTCCTGTTTCTATTGTGCCTGTAATTCAAAGGGTCAGCCTTGTCACACTGTGTCACGCTGAATATCCCCAAGAACTACGTTAAGGGTACACGTGTCTGTGGAGTGCTCAGTCACTTGCACGTTAATTTCACGAGCAGGCTGTTCCGTTAATCGGATCAACTGGAACCCTCGACGTCGTAAGCGATGGAGTGCCAACAACATGTGACTTTATAATCTGGATATAGAAGCTCTAGGTTTTGAAGCAGATGTCCATAGTTATGCTCTCTCTCTTGGATTTTAAAGAGATATTCACATCAGCTGGACAGCTGACCTCTGTGGTGATTTATATTTTTTCTCGTCTGTCTCAAACAACAATATTCGGCTTGTTATGTCTACACTTGACAGATATTTTGATGGGAATGTTCCACTAGCATTCCTTGTGTTATGTTTGTGTATGTATTCAATAACAGGGAATTCGCTATTATAATAACAGGGGATTCTTTAATGTATATTTATTCCAGAACAGCATTCTTCCAAATGGCTTTGTATATTGTTTTTGTGACAATGTCGTGTCGCATGGGAGTTAGTACTTTGATGACACTTTTGGGCCGCTGCTAATCACATGTGAGATGTCTTCCACAGAAATATGTCATAATCATTCCTTTCTATGATTTTCTGTACTAGCGTCCACATACGTAGCATACATTTTGTCATGAAATTGAGTACGAATTTCATCATAGCAGCCAGAAATATTGTCTTGCAATTTTCAGAGATTTTCTCTCTCTTTCCAAGTAACTTTATTTGGATGCAAATATCATTAATATGTTCATTGTGTTTAATTAGAATAAGACATTGTGAGGTTACATCATAAGCAGATAAATTTAAAGAATGATTATGACACGAATTTCGAGAGATTTAGGTTGTAACTTCTTCATTCTAACAAATCCTCATTTCTAACATATTGCTTCTTCCGTTGTTTGTTTTCCCTATTGAACTTGAACAAAAAAATCTGAAAACTACTTAATCCATCATTGAATATGCAAACAATGGATTTCATATCAAAGGCTTCATTAATATTCAAGAAAATCTTTTTGAATTTCTATACGAAGTTGTGTCAGTTGAATGGATACAGAGGGCCTTGCTCTATATTTGACACATCTCTAAAGTCATCAGCTATTAATGAAAGAATGGAGTTTTTACTGATATTCACGATATTTTACAGAATTTGCCTATCCATAATTTGTAACAATTCGTTTTGGTAATCAGATAGCTGCTTAGAATTTGCTTCTAACCATTTTTACAGGGAGAAAATCGTCTTTACAATAATTAGCTGAAGTAATCTGGACAGTGACCCTGGGAAGTAATATCTTGTCGACTGAAAAACTTGAATTTTGAGTCGTTTTGATAAAGTCTCTACATTTGGGAACAGTGATTTACAAATGAGAGAACCTATGTATGACATTCTAATTAATCACGAGTCCCAAGATATTTTTGAATCCTTTGGTGAAGTAACACAGGATCTTCCTTTGTTTTACTGCACAATTTCCCCATTAAATTTTGATTAGCACACATGAAGCAAATAGCAGTGTAATATTCTGGCCTCCAGTTTAACCAGTTGAAACTGGTTGTGGATTGAAACCACAGCGGTTGAGATAACTTTGTGAGTCAAAGATAGCCCTCCTGTCCCTTTCCATAGAAGCAATGTGTCCTTTGTGGTCTTTTCTAAAACGGGAGATTTGGTTGCCTTAACTAGTAAATCGAGCGTCCATGTAGTGATTTTCCCTCGATCGTGCTAGTGTAAATGTATAGTCGTGATATTGGCTCATGTAATAATAGTAGTAGTTAGTCTGATACTGGTGTTTGTGGTGACAGTTGTAGTTGTTGTTGTGGTTGTGATAGTTAACATGGATGAAATGGTGGTGGTAGCAGTTGTAACAACACTAGTAGTATTGGTGGTTGTGGTGGTAACGATGTGTTTGCAATTGTAAGTATAATAGTTTTGGTAGTGGTAGTGGTGAAACCATGTCGTTGACGTGCTGGTGGTATTGGTGATGGTGTTAGCTTCTTAAACACATTAACTAGTCATTTTATGTTTTTGCTTATTTTTAACTAATTACTGAAATAGTAAAAACTATTGAATTTTCAAACAAACATACATTTGGAGGAGGGATATTGTCAATTTTATTGACCCTCCCCCCAGTACTTTTGTGGTATTCATTTTTATTGACCCCGGAGGGACGGAAGACAAAGTTTAAGTCAGCAGGATTTGACTTAAGAGGCATAACTAAACACTGCAAGGCTTTTTAGTCCAAAATCCTAACGATGCTGCCAATTCATCGCCTTACAGAGAGAGAGAGAGAGAGAGAGAGAGAGAGAGAGAGAGAAATAGTGAGAGAGAAATAGTGAGAGAAAGAAGGAGAGAGAGAAGAATAGAAAAAGGGAGAGAGAGGAATAGAAAGAGGGTGAGAGAGCGATAATTTAAAGAACACAGCATAAGTCGGAAGACCTGAAATAAATTCAAATATTACGAAGCAGTCATTTTTGATATGCCGGGCACGTCTTTTCTGAGGAGCTGCCAACAAACCACGAAACGATCCACCAGGAGAGTCCACCCTCTCTTTTTTCAACACAGCAATAGTATAGAACGAATGTATTGACATTCTTATTTCACCCACAGTAAAGCTTTATAATATTTTATATTTATTTAAGATCTTCTGATTTATACAGTGTTGTGCTTTAAACAATAACTGTTTAATTAACCACATGCCATTCGCAGCACAAGTACCTGATTAGGCACTGAGATTCTATGTATATTCTATATATTCTATGTATTCTATGTATATAGCGGAGGAATCGCTGCTATTTCCAGCGGCTGAGCGTCTGTCATTGACAAAGCGAAGGAAGGCCGAAATTACGTGATATAGTAGTCTCGGAGGTGGCAATGGCGGTTAATTTACCTCCCACTAGCGATGAAACAAGAGTACTTATATGCACCAAAAGCCCATATGAGAGGTTCTCTCGTGATAACTATCGCAGTATTCTGTGTTCTAACACGACATCCGCATTTAGGTGGAGATAAATATTTTTTTTTTGTATTAAAATTGCTTCTGTCGCTCATAATCAGATTTAATATGTTTCATCGTGCACTCATACGCTCGGTATCCCATCTGTAATACGGTTGCTTTAGACGCTCGTCAATTTTATGTTACATTTAAGAAAAAAAAAAAAAAACGGGGCGCTTTATTCGCCGTTGTGTATGGTGTACAGAAAAAAAAATCAAGAATCTGATTTGGAATATGCAGTCTCATCTTCGCTATGACTGCAAGCTAAAAGCAAATTTGCTTTTGATTGCAGCCATACAAGAAAACTTGTATTGTGGGTTACTTCAACTATATACATACTACATTGAAAACAAACACTTTGAAACCGATGTTAAGCCTTACTTAGCAAAAATTTCAGAAAATAAACTTCAGTTAAATGCATTTGATTAAAGTTACGTTTATCCTAAATGCAATAAAATGCGCATCATGTTTTCTCTACAAAATACTGAATGCGAAATTAAAAGAAGTTGACACGGATGATCATAAATGTTCGTTGCTGAAGTCCTTTGATAATGATTTCTACGAGATCCTAAGGAACTAAGGCTTGTTATTTGTTTTCAATTATTTATTTTCTCTGTAGCATGTTCGTTTTGAAGTAATCGGCTATAAAATTTTAATTGTATAAGAGGAACACCAGCCATAAAGGTCACCCGATGCCTTCCTTGCAAACTTCGAAAAGTATTTTGGTGTAAAGTTTTGTAAAGTGTGGCTTTGAAAAACTTTACTTGACATAACTTTAACTATACAGCTGTTTCCGGGATATTTTATATACCCCTTTATCGGAGTCGGTGTGAGAAAATGGTTAAGCAATAGTTATTCTAGATAAGATATGAAATAGAGAGTGAAGTGGAGGAATAGAAATAGATGTGAGATATGCAGGGTTATTGTATCTGCAGTTCCATTATTTAGGCAGAATGGTATACATTATTTACATTATTTACAATTGACGGATATTTGTCCTCATCTTGTTTGTTGTTAACACAACGTTTCGGTTGATATACCCTCCAGTCTTCATCAGGTGTCTTGGGGAAATTTTGAACCTGGGTTCTCATTCCTAAGTTATTTTTCGATGTTATTATTATTATTATTATTATTATTATTATTATTATTATTATTATTATTATTATTATTATTATTATTATTATTATTATATTAACCACTACGCCATATGCCCATGGGCATATGGCGTAGTGGTTAAGAGCGCGGGATACTACCCCCAAGATTCCGAGTTCGATTCCAGGCAGTGACCTGAATAATAATAATAATAATAATAATAATAATAATAATAATAGAGTCAAAATTAAAAGAAGAGTGCCATTGTTATCTAGTGAACGATATTTCGACATCTTGTGTATCTTCAACGGGTTCAAAAAATTAATTTGTCAATTTACTTCATTTTGGTTAATATAGTAAGGATTGAGGTAACTCTGCCCGAAGATATAGAGTGCCATATCTTCAGGAGGAGTTACCTCAATCCTTTCTATAATAATAATAATAATAATAATAATAATAATAATGATGATGATGATGATAATAATAATAATAACAACAACATCGAAAAATACCTTAGGAATGAGAACCCAGGTTCAAAATTATCCCAAGACACCTGATAAAGGCTGGAGGGTATATCAGCCGAAACGTTGTGTTAACAACAAACAAGATGAGGACAAATATCCGTCAATTGTAAATAATGTACATAACTCCTCATCTCTTAAATATAGAACTGTATGTAGAATGGTATACATATAAGATTCCTGTACCTTGTGTGTAAGATCCAACTATAGTCTGTCCATGGCACTTACTCAGCATTACCTGACACCTTTGGGTCTTCTTGACACCATTACCTCTCATAACCTATATATATATATATATATATATATATATATATATATAAACATATATATACACACACACATATATATATATATGCTTATATACACACACACACGCGCACACACGCACGCACACAACCCCCCCCCCCCCCCCCCCCCCCACACGCCCCCCACACACACACAGAGTCCACAGACGAGATCCAGAGATTCTCACAAAAGAAGATACTTCGTAGTGCTTAAATGGCTCAAACTTAGATTCCGATGTCCTTACAGGGAATCAGTTCTACGGGGTAAAGAATGGCTGTAAGAGGGATCAAGTTATTCAGATGCAGAGGAAATTATGCTGATAAACAAATAAGATATATTAAATACTAGCTTAAAAGCCGCCCTATTGGGCGGCTTTTAAGGTAGCTCCTGTGGAAGGCTTTTCATTGGGCCTTGGGCCCAACAATGACACTTCATGCATTGAGTACGTATTAAATTTTACTAAACTTGACCAATATTTTTCAAGCAATGAACAATTTTCATCAAAACAATGATATAATTTGTCGACTTAGAGCTTATTGTAAAGCTGCATGATAAACATCATTGTTTGTCTTCCGATTCAGGGGTCAGTACAATTTTTTTTCTGTCTAACTTCTTTCTTTCTCTCTCTATCTGTTGATTGTTTTCAACCATCACCATCACTAGTACCACCACCATCTCCACCACAACTGCCATAGACACACCATTCATACTTCTCACGCCACTACCATCAATACCTTTGACTTCGCCATCTTCCCTTCCACCACCGTCACCACTGTCTTTCACATCACTTATTATCACCATTGTCCTTGACTGTTTCAGCTACCACCAACACCACCATCATCACCGTCACCTCCGCCTCTATCACAGCTACAGCTCATACTGTTACAATCATCCCATTACAACCGTCAATCTACTACCGTCTGTATGCCTACTATTACTCTCACCCCAACATCAGCAATAGTAGGAGTGTCAATGAATAGTGAGAGATGGGGTCGAAAAGTGACACACTGACACACGGAAGTAATTTTCGCATTTATTATATTAGATAACAGTTTAGGTATGAAATACAAAATATGTATATATGTATACATGCAAAACGAGAGGAAGCAAAAAGTGGAGACTTTCAGACGATGAATATTTATAAATATATAGACATTTATATTAATAGATCCAACTTACACAGACTACAAACAACAGAGAAAATTAAGGGTGTGGAAGAAAGGTGTTATAAGTCCAGCAACCGTTTCTTGGTAGATGTAGTACATCACAATATGCAGCCGTGACGGAGGCAATCGACATCGCATAAGGGTAAAAAAATCTTACATTTCAGATCTTTAAAAAAATTTTTTTAAACTCACTTTTATTTATGTTTATCATGTTTAATATGTTAAAAATATATAAGTTTTAAATTTCGTTTGTAATTTTATAATCTTTATAATTTGTTTTTTGGATCCCGCCTATCTGTCAATGACAGTTTTTTTTCAATTTGGTTGCAATCATTTTCTCTACTTCCATCGCAGGGTGGAACAATAGTTTAGCTGGATTTAACGCGTCAGTTATTAGTGCAAGCGGCCAAATTTATTAACGCTAAAGATAGATTTGAAAATTTCCAATAAAGTTTTGATTTAAGATTTATAAATCTATTTGTTTTGGAATTATAATAAAGTAATAAACATAAAATTCTGCCCGTCTTTTTAAAAATTTGCCCGATTTCATCGAAATTGATAGTTAATTCTGAGACAACCTATATATACATACGAGATAGTATAAAAAAAGTTCCCGGACTAGTTCTGTAGCACGCCAACAGATGGCAGCATACAGTGGCATGCGCAGTGAGAGCTAGCAGTGGCCTTCATGAGGCAGTGTGCTGAGTGCATCGCTGTGTTTATTTTGCAAGTTGTGAAATTTGTGTTTTTGTGATCACATGTATGCTGTAGTCTGCGATTTTTGTCATGAACAGGAAGCTGGAACAAAGAGTTAGCGTGAAATTTTGCGTTAAACTTGTGAAGTCTACTACAGAGACATTGAGCACGTTTCGGCAAGTTTTCGGCAACGAGATAAATGGTCGTACACAATGTTTCGAGTGGCACGGGCGTTTCAAAAGTGGAAGAAGTTCCCTAGGAGACGATAAGCAACCTGGAAGACCTGCCTCGAGCGTCACCTCTGGAAATGTGGAGAAAATACATCAGCTTGTGCATGAGGATCGTTGGAGGACAATCAACGACATTACTGATGTTGCTGGTCTGTCGTAGGAGTCTGTGTCGGCAATCCTAACGTCTGGATTCCTTACGACGATAATGTAGTTTGTCACCGGGTTCTCCTTACTCGTGAGTGTCTCACTTGAAACAACATGGTATCGCTTCCGCACCCTCCCTATTCGCCAGATTTAACACCTGTGGACTGCCATCTCTTTCCCAAGAGGAAAATGCAGGTCAAAGCTTGCCGTTTCAACAACGTTGTCGAGATCACGAGCGAATCGCAGAAGGTCCTCGACTCGCTTACGGAAAATTACTTCCAAGCCGGATTCCAAAAGTGATAGGAACGCTGGGAGCGGTATATTGCTGCGCAAGATGACTATCTCGATGGAGATGATGCTAAAACTTTGGTAAATAAGTTATTTTTTTTTATTAAACAGAAGTAGTCCTGGAACTCCTTGATACTACCTCGTTTATATATATATAGTATATGTATATAGAAATATTAATATATCTAAGTCTCTCTAACGGACACAGGTTCGTGTGTCACATAGCTGTATTACATCTCCAACGTTAGAAGCTGTGCAAAGGTAACAATAATAATAATAATAATAATAATAATAATAATAATAATAATAATAATAATAATAATAATAATAATCCTTTTTACTATAGGCACAGGGCCTGAAATACTGGGAGAAAGGTAGTAGTAATAATAATAAAACAAGGAAAATCTGAATCGAATCAGTGCTAAGATTTCTGTTTCCGCCGAGACCTTTCTATTTATAATTGTCGTTATTCAGATACTCCCCGCTCCTCTTGAATCATGAAGTATCTCTTCTCCTTAGGACATTCTATTACAATGTAATGTAAAACCAAGTATAAATAAATTCGGTATTAAAAAACAAAAACAAAAACAATATAGCAAAAATTGAGGTTACTGGTGATGAGAAATATATATTTAGCGTTTCCATGTGGTTTAGTGGTTAGGGTTCTTAGCTTTCACTCTGGCGTCTCGAGTTCGTTTCCCTGCAAGGAACATTAATATAGTTTCAGAAGCGCAGGCGTAGCTGTGTGCTAAAAAGTTAGCTTCCCAACCACATGGTTCCCGGTTCAGTCCACCTGTGTTGCACCTCGGACAAGTGTCTTTTACAACAGCTCTGGGACCATTTGAGTGGATTTTGTAGACGGAAACTGAAAGAAGTCCGTCGTGTGTGTGTGTGTGCGCGCGCGCTTATCTTTGTCCCCTTCTCATCGCTTGATAACCCGTGTTGGTTTATTTACAACCCCGTAATCTAGCAGAACGGCCAAAGAAACTGATAAAATAAGTACCTGGCTTAAAAAAAGCATTAGTGTTGATTCATTCGACTAAAAACCCTTCAAGGCTATGCTCCTCAATCCAATGACTAAAACAAATAAAAGATAAAAGATGAATTTCAGGACTAAATCACCAAATTCCAAGGGGATTAATGGTGGTCCCTATCAGTAAAAATCAGTTGAGTAACGTACACAGCAGAGACTCTACTTCCTCTGTTTCTTCCAAAGTCTTACAATTCATTACTTTCATTTACACGGATGAGGGGCTTCTCTTGAATCAGGAGATGTTTTTCCTCTTTGTGACATTCTATTACAACCTAATATTTTGCCTTCACTGTTTAACAGTTTTAAACTCTTCTAAGTACTCTCTCTTTGATATTGACATAATTTATCTCCCTTACAAAATTTGGTTTTTCATTACGGAATCGTGATATAAAAAGACTTCATACTTCACAGAAAATGTCTGAAATATTTGTTTCGGAATCGGCAATGTACACTCAAATTTTTATGGAACATTACAGCATTATATTTATGGTACTATATCATGTTCTTTTTATTAGTAAATTTCATTTGTTATAGCTTTTATTGTATGAAATACCTTTTAAAATTCTGTGCGAGATCCCAGCATAGGTAATAGTTGTGTTTAAAATAATTATGACTTAGATATCAAACATTCACTTTTTCATGAAGCGTAATACTGAGATGTGAACTTTGTGCCATTAGACGAATAAGTTTGCCTTTTAAGAGAATTCATCTTAATTTATTTCTCCTTAATATGGCAAAACATATTGAATGAGATTCTTATCAGAGGACTAATTTGATTCAAGAATTCTTTTGATCTATATTTTACATTTCGTTCTATGGTATTTTTTTTTACAGATTGACATAGGAACAGTGATTTAACAAAATACAAATACAAAAATTGTTTTTTTCTCGGTAATCCGATCATCGAAGAATGTAGGAAAATGTTCTTCGTCGCAGACGAAGATATGATTTTTAGAGTCTGATGTCATTACATTCTATAGATAGTATATTTTTACACCCTTGCTAAATACCTACTATCTATCTTAGGTGGTTATAACTGATTTATATGAGTGTTATGCTGCAGTCATTATTATTAGTAACACTTTTCATCCAGCTTAAAATATTCCACTCCTCACCGCAAGTTCACTGTACCCCTTGGAGGGTATATCAACCGAAACGTTGTGTTAACAACAAACAAGATGAGGACAAATATCCGTCAATTGTAAATAATGTAAATAATGTATATCATTCTGCTTAAATAATGAAACTGCAGATACAATAAACCTGCATATCTCACATCTATTTCTATTCCTCCACTTCACTCTCTATTTCAAGCTGAAAAGTTAGTTTTATGCAAGGGATATAATTCTCATCTACAACCACTTAATTACTTCCCTTAGTTATTTACGTTCATTTCTGTCTTTGTCTCCCCTTCCTAAGATAGAAACGTGAACGAATTATATATATATATATATACTCTTTTACTTGTTTCAGTCATTTGACTGTGGCCATGCTGGAGCACCGCCTTTTAGTCGAGAAAATCGACCCCAGGACTTATTCTTTGTAAGCCTAGTACTTATTCTATCGGTCTCTTTTGCAGAACCGCTAAGTTACGGGGACGTAAACACACCAGCATCGGTTGTCAAGCGATGGTGGGGTGGGGGGACAAACACAGACACACACACACACACACACACACACACACACACACACACACACATATATATATATATATATATATATATATATATATGTATATATATACATATATACGACGGGCTTCTTTCAATTTCCGTCTACCAAATCCACTCACAAGGCTTTGGTCGGCCCGAGACTATAGTAGAAGACACTTGCCCAAGGTGCCACGCAGTGGGACTGAACCCGGAACCATGTGGTTGGTAAGCAGGCTACTTACCACATGGCACGCGGTTGACGGAGTTGTGTTCATAGCTCTCACAAATCCTCCCTAACTAATGAGATCGATGTGGTTGCAGTTGTTTAGACTAAAGGCAGCGAATCCGGTGTTATCCCATTTTTATTTATTTTTAGCTACATATCCTCTCTTATGATAAGACATTAGGGTGAAACTTAAGAGAGATTTAGTTGCCATCTGAAGCAGGTTGGCTCGTGTCCTTTGTAGCAGACTAGGCTAATCAATATTGCAATATTCACTTGTAACCCTCTGTAGACAGATACAGAAGAAGATTAGGATAAAAGTACTTAGATTAGTGTCTATAAGAAATGCAATGTGTGGCCGAGGAGAGGAAGAGACGCAGATACATAGATTAAGGTTTGAATGAGAAAGTATTTATTTTATTGTCGATGGTTTATTCCACAATATTTCTTCTTTTCTTTCAAGTTTATTTAGCGTGCAGTTATGGTTTCCAACAACGACAAAACATCGCAAATTTGTGGTAAGAGATTAATCGATTAACTGGATCCTAATACATAATTGTCCTTTATTTTACTTTGCCTTGTCTTGGGGATTCAGTTCCTTGATGGAATCGTTGGCGCGTTGTTGTGACATACAGAATGTCTCCGGAACTTTTAGACCTGACGGAGCCCGTCCCACTAAAGGTTCACCCATAGTCAATTTCTTCCAGAGAGAGAGAGAGAGAGAGAGAGAGAGAGAGATAGAGAGAGAGAGAGAAATAGATAGATACAGAGAGAGAGAGACAGAGAGAGAGAGAGAGGGAAAGAGAGAGGAAGGGAGAGAAAGAGAGCGATGGGATGAGGGAGAGTGGAAAAGAGAGGAAGGGGGCGAAAGCGAAAGATGGAGTGAGGGAAAGAGAGAAGAAGAAGAAGAGGAAGAGAGAGAGAGAGAAAGAGAGAGAAGGAAGGAAGCTGTTTCGGTAGAACTTTATTGATGTATTTAAAGATCACATTATAGCATAAATCCGCCATCCTCATGTGGATTTTTAAAAAGGTATAACAGCAGGCAAAGTCGTCACCAAGGTTTTACAGGCATTAAGGAAAGCCTTAAAACAAGTGGAAAGAAGCCCTGGAATAACCTCACAGATTTCCAGCGTTACGCACTCCGTCTTCTAGCTAATAATGATTCAATTAAGGCGGCGAGCTGGCAGAAACGTTAGCACGCCGGGCGAAATGCTTCGCGATATTTCGTCTGTTTTTCCGTTCTGAGTTCAAATTTCACCGAAGTCGACTTTGTCTTTCGGGGTCGATAAATTAAGTACCAGTTACGTACTAGGATCGATCTAATCGACTGGCTCCTCTCCCCCAAAATTTCGAGCCTTGTGCCTAGAGTAGAAAAGAATAAT